>NW_012114966.1:624094-629340 GCF_000951035.1 Colobus angolensis palliatus | reverse complement strand
CTCACGCCTGTAATCCCAGCACTTTGGGAGGCTGAGGCGGGTGGATCATTTGCGGTCGGGAGTTCGAGACCAGCCTGACCAACATGGTGAAACCCTATCTCTTCTAAAATAAAAAAAATTAGCCAGGTGTGGTGGTGCACACCTGTGGTCCCAGCTACTCAGGAGGCTGAGGCAGGAAAATCGCTGGAACCCAGGAGGCAGAAGGCTTCAGTAAGCCAAGATTGCACCACTGCACTTCAGCCTGGGGAACAGAGCAAGACTCTGTCTCAAAAAAAAAAAAAACAACTTTATCATGTTAAGTGTTAAGATTCATATTCAAGTCCTGGCTCTGCTTCTTCACATACATTAAATTAGGAAAATTATTTAATCTCTCCAAACTTCTGCTTTCTCATCTGAAAAAAATTATGGATATAATGATGTTATCTCCTTCATGAAGTTGTGACAATTAAATGAAACAGTGCAGACCGGGCGCGGTGGCTCACACCTGTAATCCCAGCACTCTAGGAGGCTGAGGTGGGCAGATCATGAGATCAGGAGATTCAGACCATCCTGGCCAACATGGTGAAACCCTATCTCTTCTAAAATAAAAAAAATTAGCCAGGTGTGGTGGTGCACACCTGTGGTCCCAGCTACTCAGGAGGCTGAGGCAGGTGGGAATCATTTGAACCCAGGAGGCCGAGATTGCAGTGAACAGAGATCATGCCACTGCACTCCAGCCTGGCGGCAGAGCGAGACTCCATCTCAAAAAAAAAAAAAAAGAAAGCAAAGAAAAAGAAACAGCACTTATGACATGCTCAGCTCAGAGCATGGAACATCATGGTACCTCATAAATGTTTACTGTTATTAGTGTAATACTATGAAAGCAAGAACTTCTCTACATTGTCTGGTTTACTCCCACAAACAAATATAAGTCTAAATGACTCCTACACTACACTCTATTATCTTTCTCCCTTACCTCAATGGAACATGCAGCACATTCTTCTTTATGCAAAAATTTAGAACCTTTAAGCACATCATAAGTTATGAGAATTTCACTCACAGTTTCACCTTTGTTGAATATGAATTATTTTAATTCCTGCATATTCAAACTCTCTCTTTTCAATGAATTATTTGATCTTATCATCCAACTTAAAAATCTTGCCAGAAGCTGGGCATAGTGGCTCACACCTATAATCCTAGCACTTTGCGAAGCTTAGGTGGGCGAACTGCTTGAGCTCAAGAGTTCAAGACTTGCCTGGGCGACAAGGTGAAACCCTGTCTCTACTAAAAATACAAAAAATCAGCTGGGCATGGTGGCGTGTGCCTGTAATCCCTGCTGCTCGGAAGGCTGAGGCACAAGAATTGATTGAACCCAGGAGGCAGAGGTTGCAGTTGGCTGAGATCACGCCACTGCACTCCAGCCTAGGCGACAGAGTGAAACTGTCTCAAAACAAAACAAAACAAAACAAAAGGTGAAAACAAACTTACCAGGGTCCCACACTTCCTTTCAGCTACAATCTCATTTCTATGAATTTCTTAAATATTCAAGCTTCTTGAAAAGATTTTATACATGTACTGACAATACTTCCTCAATTCCTCAGTCTCTCCTTAAACTTTTACAATTCAACACTAAAAGTGTTCATTAATTCACTTCCATAATGCCAAATCCAGTACTTTCATTCTCCTCTCATTTGAACTTTCAGTAAATTAAACATAGTCCACTATTCCGTCCTTCTTGAAACACTCTCTTCTGACTCCTGTGACTGCACACTCTTGAAATTTTTTCTCTCTACTCATTCCCTTTTAATCCCTTTGGGGACTCCTTATTTATCCTTTACATATTAAAGCTTCTTAATTTTGTATCCCCTATACACTTTCTTTTCTTGTTCTATCTTCTCTTTCATGGAATTTTAATATAGCAATTTCTACATACTAAGTGTGCCATAGTGGGAAGACCCTTTAACCTCCCTGACCTTACTAAGATTCTTCATTTATAAAATGTATAATGTGTTCTTTATACTTATGCAATACCTAATTTCTACAAGACTCAATTTCTTCATCTGTGAAACGGGCAATAAATTCTTAAGAGATAATGAGATCAAAGATGTAGAGAGACATATTAAAATATATATTTTTCTTTTTTGAGTCTCACTCTATCACCCAGGCTCAAGTACAGTGGCACAATCTCAGCTCACTGCAACCTCCATCTCCTGGGTTTAAGGGATTCTCACGTCTCAGCCTCCCAACTAGCTTGGATTACAGGTGTGTGCCATCACACCATGCTAATTTTTGTATTTTTAGTAGAGACAGCATTTCACCATGTTGGCCAGGCTGGTCTCAAACTCCTGACCTCAAGTGATCCTCCTGCCTCAGCCTCCCACAGTGCTGGAATTATGGTGTGAGCAACTGCGCATGGCCTAAAATATTTTTTTTTTCATACTGGTCTCCAGTCTACATGGTTTGGTAGCCCTGCCATGAATCTATCTAATTCTTTTAAACTAAGAAGTCTATCTTGAATGTCATATTCATGTTGTAGGCACACTAGCGAGTCTCAAAACTTTTTCACTTTTCCACTGCTGACAGTGGAACGTTTCTCAAAGAACTACTATGACCTAAGTTTCTTAAGGAGCCCATATATGGTAGATTCTTTCAAGATTCAGGATGCATCTTCCATACTGTACTACCATAATGAATGTCATATGTTTTGCCACTTTTGAGGGGAGAATGAAGGATTTAATTTCTAAAGCCTAAAAAGGAAGATCTTTAGGCTTCTGAAGATGGTAATCAGAAGTATCTTTAACATCTCCATCTCTCTCACCACCCTGTCTAACCCATCAAGTTTGGTGTATTTTCTCTTCAAATTATTATGACAAATTATTCCATTTCTATTTGCATCCACTTACAACACCCTCACCCAGAATATATTCATTTGCTCACTGGACTCTTATAAATATGTCTCTTGTCTTTTTCAAACCCACTCAGCCAGTTCTCCACAGACCAGTCAGAATGACCTTGTAAAAATCAAAATAAAATTCGGTCACTCTGAGGCTGAAATATCTGCAGTGAGTTTTCATTGCTTTAATAATAAAGTTTAAAATCCTCAGTATAGACTAAAAGATCTGGCAATGACCCAGCCCCTGCCTACTTTTCTGGCTTCATTTTTAAAAGTCACTCCTCTCCTTAATAAGTGACTTCCAGCCACACTAACCTCTCTATTCTCCAGGATTTCCAAATTCCTTCTAGTCTTCCTTTTTTTTTTTTTTTTCATGTGATGTTCTCTCTGTATCCCCATGTTGCTTAGCCCTTGCTTTCCTTTGCATTCTAGTTTAAATGTCAACTCTCTCAGTGAGGCCTTCTCTGACTCCACTAGTAGAGTATATATCTCTACACACATATGTATACACGTTAGATACATAGTCTTTCCAAGGATACTATAAGTGTCATGACAGCATGGTATTCCAGGGAACATAATGGTTCCTTTATTTGTTAATTGACTAAATCTGATGTGACATTCATATTTATTTCCTTCCCAAAATAATAAAGATTACTGGAGTATAATGTGACAAGCATGTTCTGAACAATACTCTGCTTTTTTCCAAAGGAATATAAATTTTGGAAAGAAAGGCACATTGTGTTGAACAAAGCCGACTAACATCCTCCCACCAGACTTTTAGTAATTGGATGACAGGGACTCTTATTTATTCATTTTTATCTTCTCTTTCATTTAAATATCACCATAGTTTAGTCTCAGACTTAGATATTAACTGATAAAACACTATATTTTATTTATAGAAATATGGTCCACAGAGATCTGATAAAGAGTATCACTTTCCTACTTCTGAATTTTTATTTACAAACTCATTTTCAACCCTATTTAAGTTTTGCAGTAACCTATACTCATAGTCTGTGGTCTCCCTGCAGAAATTTCAGTATTTACTAACATCCATTTATTTAACAAAATTGTATTGAGGATCTGCTCCAAGAAACGGAGATCATCTCTGCGGAATACAAACTGTAAGTAAAACCAAACACTATCCCTACCCTCAGGGAGCATGATCTGATGGGGAAGAAATACTTTAATCAAATAATCCCACAAATGGATGAAAGACTAAAATTTGGCTACATACTACAAATAAGTGATCTGGTGGCTCTATGGGAGCCTATAAAAGCCTATAATAATAGATTTTTATCCAGTCAGAGCAGTCAAAAAAGACTTCCCTGAATATGGCAAGGATAAGTAGGCAAAGAAGGAGCGAAACAGCAATTCATGCAGAGAGAACAGCATGCACAATATAGTGCATTTCTCTGAACACTGAAGTCTTTTTTTTTTTTTTTTGAGACGGAGTCGCACTTTGCCTCCCAGGCTGGAGTGCAGTGGTGTGATCTCGCCTCACTGCAACCTCCGCCCCCCGAATTCAACCGATTCTCCTGCCTTAGTTTCCCAAGTATTTGGGATTGCAGGCGCCTGCCACCGCGCCCAGCTAATTTTTGTATTTTTAGTAGAGACAGGGTTTCACCATCTTGGCCACGCTCGTCTTGAACTCCTGACGTCGTGATCCACCCGCCGCCGCCTCCCAAAGTGCTGGGATTATAGGCGTGAGCCACTGCGCCCGGCCGACACTGAAGTCCTAATATATACATTCCCCCCATTCAGATTTTCAGTGAGGACCAAATTTGTTCATGAAAGTTTTTATTCTCATTTCAGAGTTGCTGCAACTAATGGCAACCAGGAAGCCTGGAGGTCGGGCGCGGTGGCTCACGCCTGTAATCCCAGCACTTTGGGAGGCTGAGGCGGGTGGATCATTTGCGGTCGGGAGTTCGAGACCAGCCTGACCAACATGGTGAAACCCCGTCTCTACTAAAAATACAAAAATTAGCGGGCCGTGGTGGCGGGCGCCTTTAATCCCAGCTATTTGGGAGGCTTAGGCAGGAGAATTGCTTGAACCCAGGAGGTGGAGGCTGCAGGGAGCCCAGATGGCGCCACTGCACTCCAGCCTGGGCACAGAGCGAGATCCTGTCCCAAACAAACAAAAAAATCACTGGCTGTCAACCTCGTCCGCACAGTTAGACATCTGTTGGAGCCGATGCCTAATTTCAGAGGCTGTAAAAATTCCCATCTCGGCCCGGCACGGTGGCTCAAGCCTGTAATCCCAGCACTTTGGGAGGCCGAGACGGGAGGATCACGAGGTCAGGAGATCGAGACCATCCTGGCTAACATGGTGAAACCCCGTCTCTACTAAAAAAGACAAAAAACTAGAAGGGGGAGG
>NW_012114966.1:616746-623989 GCF_000951035.1 Colobus angolensis palliatus | reverse complement strand
AAAAAAAAAAAAAAATTCCCATCTCCTAAATTATACATCTAGGAGAGAAAGCCGGTTCTATAAGGAGTGACTCCAGGAATCCTGAGCAGTCTACTGGCCTCACTTCCTCTTCCTTCTGGTAGGACCGCTTTTAGGGCCGGTACCGGAAGTGCTGGTCACAGCGACTTCCGGTAGTCTCGGTCTTAGCTGAGTCAACGAACTTTCTAGTGTTCCTGCCTACTGCACTAACTGAGCGACCAATTGATACCTAAGTTTAGCCGATGTTTTGAAATTTGTTCTGTAACAGCCTGAGAAAAATTGCGGCTACAGAAGCTGTTTTGAAATGCGCTTGGCTTCAGACTTCCGCAAGGGGAGGCAGCTGTTTCTTGTGTAAGCAAAGTGGAACTGCAAGAGGAGGAAAATGAAGGAAAGGAATTTGTGAAGATTTTATTTGGATGTTTTCCCCTCTTTAGGCTGGAACAGTTCTTCTAATTATTATTATTATTATTTTTTTTTGAGATGCAGTCTCACTCTGTGGCCAGGCTGGAGTGCAGTGGCGCGATCTCGGCTCACTGCATCCCCCACCTCCTGGGTTCAAGTGATTCTCCTGTCTCAGCCTCCTGAGTAGCTGGGACTACCTACAAGCGGGCGCCACCACGCCCAGCTAATTTTTATATTTTTAGTAGAGACAGGGTTTCACCATGTTGGCCAGGATGATCTCGATCTCTTGACCTTGTGATCCGCCTGCCTTGGCCTTCCAAAGTGCTGAGATTACAGGCGTGAGCACCGCGCCCGGCTGGAATATTTCTTTGCTATTTCTGGCACATTCCGGGGATGGGATAGCTGCGACTGTTTTGCAGTGCTCTCATTAGCTGATCTGAATGCCCTTTCGTTTGCTGGAATCACAGCATTTTGATCATGTTAAGACAAAAAAAAAGGGGGCGGGGCATGAATAGGGGTAAAACTACAAGTGGCATAAAGATCGTTTTAAAATGCATACATTTGAAGAGCCCTCCTTCCATATGTAAAGTGTAATTTGAGGCAGTTTTCTGAATGGAATTAAAATACTCCGAGTTAGGAAATTACACAACCCAGTTAATTTATTTCTGTAGGTTACTTTGCAAGAGTAAGTTAGTAACTGTATACGTGGCCTGATTGTGCTAGTTACATCTGAAAGTATATTAATTCTGGCTTCTGAAGTGGAAATATTACGTGTGAGTGTTTCGTGTGATATGGAGCAGCAAGGTAAAAAACTAGATGTTGAGAACTGGTGCGTTTGTCTGCACAGGCAAAGATTGGAGAAAAAAGAGAGTAAATCTGGGTAGGTTGAACAGACAGGCTGGAGCGTCGAGGAAGAATTATCCTGAGGCTGGTTCAGGTTAATTGAAGGTTTTAATAGAAAACTTTCAAGAAGGTGTACTTGCTGAACTGCTGGTACAGAAAATTATTTTTCTGAATAATAATTGTCGAAAGTAGTTTGCGTAGGTAGAGCAAACTACTCTTTCCAGCTTTTCATTCTCTTTTGGATTTTCTCGGCTTCTGCCAGTTTTCTACTTTGCATTGATTCTTTTTCCATTTTCAGCGTAGAGTAAGATCAAGTGACTGATAACAGAAAAAGTGCTCAGTTGGCAACTCAAGAGTGAATGTAACCATGTACAAAGGGAAACTGGATTATTAAGATGAAAACAAGATAATTTCCCCCTAAACTATACACCTATAATATCACGATCAGAAGGTGTTTTAGGAAGTAAGGCGGTTTTATGTACAAAAATATTTTTGTGTATATATTTGTTTATATAGATGGTCTTCCATAAAGAAGCAAGTACAAATAGCTACAATTGAACTGTATAAATCAACACAAGTGGGAATTAATTCAAGTTTATTTAGTGAATACTAAGTGCAAAATAGTAGAGTAAGAATTATTATTTTAACACTGAAGATAAAAGTAGATTAAATATTTCTGAATAGGTGCAATTCACTAGGTAGGTTATGTTAAGGACCATATTAAAAAGGCATCCAAAACAAGAAAAGCCTAGATTCGCATAAAATAGCAATTTAAAAATAAATACCTACTTAAAATAAATTCAGAATCATCTTTTTTCTAGAGGTGATTTTTTTTTTCTAACATGAGGTATTGTCTGACAGTGCCACTTCTCTCTCCTAATTAAACATAATCAGGGTTCAGATTTGGTTGAGTAAAATACGTTTCAGGTTCTCCAGATACTAGCATAATACTTGGTATGTATTGATTACTTAAATGTAAATTCACGGAAGAGAATCCAGGTATATTTGGACAAAAACAGCACTTTTAATTAAGCATGTTGACATTCTATTCAGTATAATTTCTTCTTCTGTTCCTTTATTCCGTTATTTATTCAAATTCTATTGCTGTTTTCCCTTGTATAAAGCTGCACATACCGAGTGTGCAAATATATAGAGAAAAAATTCAAGCTACCTTGTCAGTCACAATTTAAGATTGACAAGTATTCAATTGAAGATCAGTTGAATTTTTTCCTTCCTATCTCATTTGTTAAGTGAGATGAATAGTTTTGTTTGGAAGCAAAATAGAGGTTTTTAAGATTTTGCAGGGCTTATGAAGCATAATCTAAATAAACAGATTTGGGGCTGTGTGCCTTTTGAGTATTCTGGGGTTTTCTATTACCGTTTAGTTGTTCCCAAAAAATTTTTTTTATTAATTTGAGACACGGTCTCGCTCTGTTCTCCAACTCCTGCTCTCAAGGGATTCACTCACCTAGGCCTCCCAAACTGCTGGGATTACAGGCTGAGTCACCCCATTGACCTTAAAGTATTATGAGGCTTTCTTGTGTTTGTAAAATTACTATCTTGAAATTCACAATAGTGGCATTTTTTATAATTTTGCTAGGAAAAAATGGGGGGTGAATGGAAACCCAATTTAGCAATGTTGAGAGGTCAATGAAAGTCCAATTGACTATCCTCCTCCTCCTCACACTCTCCACCCTCAAGTAGGCCCTAGTATCTATTGTTCACTTCTTTGTACCCATGTGTACTCATCGTTTAATGAGTATAAGTGAGAACGTGCAGTATTTGGTCTTCTGTTTCTGAGTTAGTTCCCTTAGGATAATGGCCTCTTGCTGCATCCATGTTGCTACAAAGGACATGATTTATGAGGTGATATGATTTTGATGTGTCTATAACGTTTTTGAGCATATCATCTTATATGGCTTTTTTAGTGGCTATTCTAGGTATCACATTATATACAGATAATTTATCATATTCTGTTTATGTCATGATTTCACCCAGTTGAGTGTAGTATAACAATATCCCCTCTTTTTTTCCCTTTACTTCCCCATGTATAATTGTCTTATTCCCTCTACATACATTTACAACCATATTAGGCAGTCTTACAATTTTTGCTTCAGCATAATTTAGAAAAGTCAAGAGGAGAATAAAGCCTATTGTATTCACCTATTTTTTTTTTTTACTGTGTTCTTCTTTCATAATGTTCCTGAATTCCTTTTTAAATGACATCGTTTCTGTTTAGATAACTTCCTTTTTAGCCATTCTTTCAGAGAAGGTCAACTGATAACAAATTCTCTTAGTTTTCCCTCATCTGATAATGTCTTGATTTCATTTATTCTTGAAGAATATTTTCAGTGGTTATGAGATTCTTCATTGACAGTCCTTTTTTTCAGCCCCTGAAAAATTGAGTTACATCCTTCGGCCTCCATGTTGTCTGACGAGAAGTCTTCTGCCATTCAAATTGTTTTCCCCCTAGAAGTAACACGTTACTTTTCTGTGGGGGCTTTCAAGAGTTTGCTTTGTCTTAATTTTCAGAAGTTTGACTACAGTGTGTCTTGGTGTGGATTTATTAGGGTTATCCTATTTGAGATTTGCTCAGCTTCTTGAACATCCAGGTTTGTCTTTTGCTAAGTTTAGGGGGATTTTCACTCATTATTTCTTTAAGTACTTTTCAGCCCCATCTTCATTATCCTTTCCTTCTCTAATTCTGGTGACACAAATATTAGATCTTTCTACTACAAATCCCTGATGCTCTGTTCATTATTTTTCAGTCTGTTATTTTTTTGTTCAGATTGAATCATTTCTTTTGTTCTATCTCTGATTAACTAATTCTTTCTTCTGTCCCCTTTATTCTACTGTTGAACATATCTATTAGGCTTTTCATTTTTGATTATAGTGTATTTCAGTTCTTTTATTTCTTTGCTGAGACTTATTTATTTAAAAAAAAATTTTTTTTTTGCCTAGACATTACTGACCAAGAGAGACTTTCTATTTTTTATTGAGGCTTTCTAGTTCTTCATTTGTTTCAAACATGTTTGCAATTGTTTACTAAAGCATTTTTATGGTGGCCTCTTTAACATCCTTGTCAGACAATTCTAATATTTCTTTCATCTTCGTGTTGGCATCTCTCAATTGTCTTTTTTTCATTCACTTTGAGATCTTCCCAGTTCTTGGGATGACAAGTGATTTTTTAAATTGAAATCTAGACTTTTTCATATTATGTTTTGAGACTTGGGATCTTATTTAAACCTTCTACTTTAGCTGGATTTTTTCTGACACTGCTCTACCCATGCTAATCATTTTCTGCATAACAGGAATGTTACTTTTTCTAATACCTGGGACAGATGATCTAAGATAAAAAAATTTGTTCCTTTAATATAAATAAAAACTTTTTTTGAGAGAGAGAGAGAGAGACAGGGTCACATGTCACACTCTATCACATAGGCTGGAGCGCAGTGGAATAATCCTGGCTCACTGCAACTTCAAACTTTTGGGCTCAAGCAGTCCTCTGGCCTCAGCCTCCCTAGTAGCTAGGACTATAGGTGTGCACCACCATACCTGGCTAATTAAAAAATTTTTTTTTTTTTTTTTTTTTTTTTTTTAGAGATAGAGAGTCTCACTGTGCAGCCCAGGCAAGTCTTGAACTCCTAACCTCAAGCAGGCCTCCCACCTTAGCTTCCCAAAGTGCTAGGATTACAGGGTGAGCTACCACACCTTGCTGGATAAATCTTTTGAGGCCAGGCATAGTGGCTCATGTCTGTAATTCCAGCACTTTGTGGGAGGCTGAGGCAGGTGGATCACTTGAGTTCAAGACCAGCCTGGCCAACATGGCGAAACCCTGTCTCTACTAAAAATACAAAAATTAGCCAGGCATGGTGGTGGATGCCTGTAATCCCAGCTGCTTAGGAGGCTGAGGCAGGAGAATTGCTTGAACCCAGGAGGGGTTGCAGTGAGCCGAGATTGCCCCACCGCACTCCAGCCTGGGGGACAGAGACCCCATCTCAAAAAAAAAAAAAAAATTCCCATCTCCTAAATTATACATCTAGGAGAGAAAGCCGGTTCTATAAGGAGTGACTCCAGGAATCCTGAGCAGTCTACTGGCCTCACTTCCTCTTCCTTCTGGTAGGACCGCTTTTAGGGCCGGTACCGGAAGTGCTGGTCACAGCGACTTCCGGTAGTCTCGGTCTTAGCTGAGTCAACGAACTTTCTAGTGTTCCTGCCTACTGCACTAACTGAGCGACCAATTGATACCTAAGTTTAGCCGATGTTTTGAAATTTGTTCTGTAACAGCCTGAGAAAAATTGCGGCTACAGAAGCTGTTTTGAAATGCGCTTGGCTTCAGACTTCCGCAAGGGGAGGCAGCTGTTTCTTGTGTAAGCAAAGTGGAACTGCAAGAGGAGGAAAATGAAGGAAAGGAATTTGTGAAGATTTTATTTGGATGTTTTCCCCTCTTTAGGCTGGAACAGTTCTTCTAATTATTATTATTATTATTTTTTTTTGAGATGCAGTCTCACTCTGTGGCCAGGCTGGAGTGCAGTGGCGCGATCTCGGCTCACTGCATCCCCCACCTCCTGGGTTCAAGTGATTCTCCTGTCTCAGCCTCCTGAGTAGCTGGGACTACCTACAAGCGGGCGCCACCACGCCCAGCTAATTTTTATATTTTTAGTAGAGACAGGGTTTCACCATGTTGGCCAGGATGATCTCGATCTCTTGACCTTGTGATCCGCCTGCCTTGGCCTTCCAAAGTGCTGAGATTACAGGCGTGAGCACCGCGCCCGGCTGGAATATTTCTTTGCTATTTCTGGCACATTCCGGGGATGGGATAGCTGCGACTGTTTTGCAGTGCTCTCATTAGCTGATCTGAATGCCCTTTCGTTTGCTGGAATCACAGCATTTTGATCATGTTAAGACAAAAAAAAAGGGGGCGGGGCATGAATAGGGGTAAAACTACAAGTGGCATAAAGATCGTTTTAAAATGCATACATTTGAAGAGCCCTCCTTCCATATGTAAAGTGTAATTTGAGGCAGTTTTCTGAATGGAATTAAAATACTCCGAGTTAGGAAATTACACAACCCAGTTAATTTATTTCTGTAGGTTACTTTGCAAGAGTAAGTTAGTAACTGTATACGTGGCCTGATTGTGCTAGTTACATCTGAAAGTATATTAATTCTGGCTTCTGAAGTGGAAATATTACGTGTGAGTGTTTCGTGTGATATGGAGCAGCAAGGTAAAAAACTAGATGTTGAGAACTGGTGCGTTTGTCTGCACAGGCAAAGATTGGAGAAAAAAGAGAGTAAATCTGGGTAGGTTGAACAGACAGGCTGGAGCGTCGAGGAAGAATTATCCTGAGGCTGGTTCAGGTTAATTGAAGGTTTTAATAGAAAACTTTCAAGAAGGTGTACTTGCTGAACTGCTGGTACAGAAAATTATTTTTCTGAATAATAATTGTCGAAAGTAGTTTGCGTAGGTAGAGCAAACTACTCTTTCCAGCTTTTCATTCTCTTTTGGATTTTCTCGGCTTCTGCCAGTTTTCTACTTTGCATTGATTCTTTTTCCATTTTCAGCGTAGAGTAAGATCAAGTGACTGATAACAGAAAAAGTGCTCAGTTGGCAACTCAAGAGTGAATGTAACCATGTACAAAGGGAAACTGGATTATTAAGATGAAAACAAGATAATTTCCCCCTAAACTATACACCTATAATATCACGATCAGAAGGTGTTTTAGGAAGTAAGGCGGTTTTATGTACAAAAATATTTTTGTGTATATATTTGTTTATATAGATGGTCTTCCATAAAGAAGCAAGTACAAATAGCTACAATTGAACTGTATAAATCAACACAAGTGGGAATTAATTCAAGTTTATTTAGTGAATACTAAGTGCAAAATAGTAGAGTAAGAATTATTATTTTAACACTGAAGATAAAAGTAGATTAAATATTTCTGAATAGGTGCAATTCACTAGGTAGGTTATGTTAAGGAC
>NW_012114966.1:602186-615101 GCF_000951035.1 Colobus angolensis palliatus | reverse complement strand
AGTAGAGATGGGGTTTCACCATGTTGGCCAGGCTATTCTTGAACTCCTGACCTCATGATCCGCCCACCTCAGCCTCCCAAAGTGCTGGGATTACAGGCATGAGCCACCGTGCCCGGCCCAATCTCTGCTATATCTTTAGTTTTGTCTATTCCAAATATTATTTACTTATGCCTTTTTTTCTTTTCTGAATCACATAATTATTATTATTATTATTATTTATTTATTTATTTTTTTGAGACAGGGTCTCCCTCTGTCACCTAGTCTGGAGTGCAATGGCATGACCACAGCTTGCTGCAGCCTTAACTTCCTGGACTCCCTCCACCCTCCCACCGTAGCCTCCAGAATAGCTGATACTATAGACACACACCACCATGCCTGGATAATTTTCATACTTTTTGTAGAGCCAGAGTTTTGCCATGTTGTTCAGGCTAGTCTCAAACTCCTGGGCTCAAGCCATCTGCCCTCCTCAGCCTCTCAAAGTGTTAGAATTACAGTCATAAGCCCTGCTTCAGCCATAATTACATATATAAAGATTCCTTTATAATAGAATCATTTAACAGTACATATTTCTAAGTAGCACTTTAGTTGCATCTTCCAAGTTTTGGTATGTAGCATTTTCATTATCACTCAGGAAATATTTTCAGACTTTCATTATAAACTATTTTCTTCAAGTTTAAGCTTTAAAACTTTACATGGGAGGTTTATGATTTTTAATTATTGATTTCTAATGTAATTAAATTGAGGTCAAAAGATGGTACCTTGGCAGGGTGTGGTGGCTCACATCTGTAATCCCAACACTTTGGGAGGCCAAGGCAGGCGGATCACTTGAGGTCAGGGGTTTGAGACCAGCCTGGCCAACATGGTGAAACCCCGTCTCTACTAAAAATAACCGGGTGTCCTGGCGCATGCCTGTAATCCCAACTACTCGAGAAGCTGAGACAGGAGAATCACTTGAACTGAGGAAGTGGAGGTTACAGTGAGCCAAGTGAGCCAAGATCACACCACTGAACTCCAACCTGGGCGAAGGAGTGAGACTCTGTCTCAAAGAAAGAAAGAAAGAGAAAGAGAGAGAGAGAGAATGACAGAAAAAAAAGAAAGAAAGAAAAGAGAGAAAGGAAAGAAAGGAAGAAAGGAAGGAAGGAGGGAAAGGATATTGTCCTTATAAATTATTGGTGTCTGTTAGATTTATTTTGTTATCTAGTATGTTGTCATCTTATTTAAAAATTTTATGTGTATTTTAAAATAATGGGGATATTTAAACTGTAGAGCATAGGGTTCTCTCCCCATATGTATCTTTTAGACCAAGCCCATTCCTTGAATTATTCAAATCCAAATTTGGATTTCCTGGCTATTTTCTATTTGGTTGATCTATCAAATACAGGAACAGGTAGGTATGTTTAAAACCCCACATATGATTATGGACTCACCAATTTTTTTTTATTATACTCTAAGTTCTAGGGTACATGTGCACAGTGTGCAGGTTTGTTCCATATATATACATGTGCCATGTTGGTGTGCTGCACCCATTAACTCATCATTTACATTAGGTATATCAGACTCACCAATTTTTATTTTAAATCTGTTTGCCAGGCACGGTGGCTCACACCTATAATCCCAGCACTTTGGGAAGCTGAGATGGATGGATGACCTGTGGTCAGGAGTTCGAGACTAGCCTGACTAACATGGCAAAACCCCATCTCTACTAAAAATACAAAAATTAGCCAGGCATGGTGGCCAGCTACTCAGGAGGCTGAGGCAGGAGAATCACTTGAACCCGGGAGGCGGAGGTTGCAGTGAGCCAAGATGGCCTCACTGTACTCCAGCCTGGGCAATAGAGCAAGACAGCATCTCAAAAAAAAAAAACCTTCTGTTTGCTTTATAAATGTTGAGGTTATATTAGATACATTTAGTTGCAGAATTGTCCTATAATGCTTTTTGCTATTAGTACTTTTTTCTGATATTCATATAGGTTTTCAGATACTGATATTCTGATAACTGATATTCATATTTAGTATTGTATATGTATGTTTTCCATGTCTTTACTTTCATTTTACTGGGTGATGGGCAGAATAATAGCCCTCAAAGATGTCTGCATCCTAATCCTTGGACCTTGTGAATGTTATGTTACATGGCAAAGGGAATTAAGGTTGTACATGGAATTAAGGTTACTAATCAACTGACCTTAAAATAGGGAGATTTTCCTAAATTGTCCTGCTAGGTGCAGTGTAATCCCAAGGGTCATTAAGATTGGAAGAGAGGCTAGAGAGGAGAGTGACAGAGTGAGGTGGATATGTGAATATGAAAGGAAGGTATAGAGAGATGCAACATTGGTGGCTTTGAAGATGAAGGAAGCAGGTCTCCAGAAGCTGGAAATGTCAAGAAAAGAGACTCTTATAAAACCTCCAGAAAGGAATGTATTATTGTAGACATGTTGTTTTTAGCCCTGTGAGACTTGTGTCAGACTTCTGACCTACATAACTGTAAGATAATACATATGTGGTGTTTTGAGCTACTACATTTGTAGTAGTTTGTTAAAACAGCAAGCAGAAAATGGATAAACAGTGTTTTAAACTTTTAGCTATGTCATTTGTAAAACGCATTTACCTGTATTACTTTTAGTTCAATGTGATATTTTTGTCTTTTCATAAATGAACTTGGGAGACTGAGTATTGCTTGAGGCCAGGAGTTCAAGACCAGCTTGGGGAACATAGAAAGACCATTTCTCTATATGTACATATATGCATACATACATACATAAAACGAACTGTTTGTCCTTACTGTGATTACTGATAAATTTGAATTTATTTTTCTAATATTGTTTTGTACTTTCAGTCTTCTGGGGCTTTTTCTCTACTTTCCTGCTTTTTACTTGATTAAGTTTTCTTTCATTTTTATTCCGCTTGTTTGGAAGTAACACATTCTTTTTCTTTTTAATCCCAGGTGCAGATGGTTAATTGTATTTCTCAGTTTAGGGTACATTATCAACTTTGGTCTGTGCAGGAATGCCCTTATTTTATACTTCACTTTCCCCTAATTTTCAGCACTCCTGTTTCTCTATTTACATACTTAGCCTATATGTTTAATGTGTCTTTAAATGTATGTTTATGCTTACAAAATATTGTTTTGTTGTTTTTGTCCCTGCAGAATATGTTCAATACCTGGGGGGCATTTTAAGTTTCTTATTCCATTTCTAGTTTTTTAAAAAACTGGAATCATGTTTTTGAGATCTAGTTACATTGTTTTTGAACATCAAGTTTGTTGCATATGACCTCTGTGTGACATTCAGTAGTGTACATTACCATTACCATTTTACTCTTTCTTTTTCCTGTTGTTGGACAACTACATTTAACTCAGTACCCAGCTATTACAAACAAGGCCATGATGGACTCATTGTGTATATTTCCTTACAAGTCAGTGTAAGAAGTTCTTTGATACATTTATACAGAATCTGGATAAATACATACATTTATTTTCATTAAATACTTCTAGAATGCTTTCCAAAGTTACTGTACTAGTAGCTATTTCCTTCAGATGTGTATAAGATGTCATTACTTCACATCCCTGCCAGCACTTGGCATTTTCTAGCTTTGTATTTCTTTTTCATTTTGCTGAATATAAAAGTGATTTTATTTTTAATTTGTATGTATGTGATTACTCATGAGTTTGGGCATTTCTTCCTATGCTCTTTTCTATTTTCTATAGCATTGACTATCTTTTAAATATTTATTTGCATGGGTTTTTTGTGAGTTCTAAATGTCAATCTTTTGTTGGTTTTAGACATTGGAAATATTTTCTGCATTATGCCATCTGCCTCTTATTTTTTTTTATTATGCCCATCTTTGAGCAGAAATCATAAATATTGAAGTAAATATATAAATCTTTTTGCTTTATAATATGTACTTTTTGGCTGTTGTTTAATCATTTTCTACCCTTAAAGCACAAAAATATTACCTTAATTTTTTTTTCTTTTTTTCTTTTGAGATAGAGTCTCCCTTTGTCATCCAGGCTAGAGTGCAGTGGCACGATCTCAGCCCACTGCAACCTCCGCCTCCCGGGCTCAAGCAATTCTGCCTCAGCCTCCCAAGTAACAGGGACTACAGGCGAGCACCACCACACCCAGCTAATTTTTGTATTTTTAGTAGAGATGGAGTTTGACTATGTTGGCCAAGCTGGTCTTGAACTCCTGACCTCAAGTGACCCACCTGCCTTGGCCTCCCAAAGTGCTGGGATTACAGGTGTAAGCCACCATGCCTGGCCGAGAGGTTACTGTTTTTTGTTGTTTATTTATTTTGTTGAGACAGTCTCACTCTGTTGCCCAGGCTGGAGTGCAGTGGCACGATCTTGGTTCACTACAACCTCCACCTTCAAGTGATTCTTGTGCCTCAGCCTCCCAAGTAGCTGGGATTACAGGCACCTGCTACCATACCCACCTAATGTTTTGTATTTTTAGTAGAGATGGAGTTTTACCATGTTGGCCAGGCTGGTCTCGAACTGCTGGCCTCAAGTGATCTGCCCTTCTCGGCCTCCCAAGTGCTGGGATTATAGGCATGAGCCTCTGTGCCTGGCCAATTTTTCTATTAGTTTTATTGTTTACCATTTGTATATAGATCTTTAATCAATGTGAAGTCCAACTTTATATGGTGTAAGCATGTATCCAGGTTATTGTTGTCCATTTATGAGGCAAATTTCCCCAACATAATCTACTAAACAGTCTGTCCTTTACTTATTGTTTTGGTGCAAACTTTATCATTTCTCAAGTTCCTATATGAATATATGTATTTTTAAGCTCCTTGTGTTATTCTGTTTGTTCATTTATGTGATCTTGTGTTAACTTTCTTATTACTTTAACTTTGTAGCATATCTTTGTATTTGGCAGGACAAGCTCATCTCATGCCTTTTATTGTAAAAGATAAATTAGCTATTTGTGAAAATATATTGTTTTATACTGATATTAGAATGAGTTAAGTTCCTCAGAAATCTACTTGGAATTGTAATGAGATTTTATGAATTTGTAGAACTCAATAGAGAGAGTAGGCTACTTCTGTTAAGTCATTCCATACATAAATGTGTTATATTTCTCCATTTTTAGAGTAGTTTTTTTTTTGAGACGATGTCTCGCTTTGTCACCCAGGCTTGAATGCAGTGGCACAATCTTGGCTCACTGCAACCTCTGCCTCCTGGATTCACACAATTCTCCTGCCTCAGCCTCCTGAGTAGCTGGGATTACAGGCACCCACCACCACGCCCAGCTAATTTTTTGTATTTTTAGTAGAGACAGGGTTTCACCATGTTAGCCAGGATGGTCTCGATCTTCTGACCTCGTGATCTGCCTGCCTTGGCCTCCCAAAGTGCTGGGATTACAGGCATGAGCCACGACGCCCAGCCTCAAGTGGTTTTATGTCCTTTAATAGCATTAAAATTTTTCTCCATAATGGTCCTGTGAATATTTTAATGAATTTATTCTGATTCTTTATAGATTTTGTTGTTATTGCAGTACATATTTTACTTTATATAGTATTTTCTAGTTGGTTATTACTGATATGAGGGAACACTTTTTTCCCCCCTTGGTTGATATTGTATTTAGGAACTTCGATAAAGTCTTCAGAAAGATGACTTTAGCAAAAATGCTACATTATAGTGATTTTTCTTCACAGATGATTATTTCATCTGCAAATACCAATACTTTTATCTAGTCTCTTCCACACCTCATACTGCTTAAGCCTTTTTCAAGTTTTGTAGTAGTGGCCAGGATCTGTTCACTCTGTTAAGAAGTAGTGGTTCTGGTAGGTATTCCTTTCTTCATCCTAATCTTATTGAGACTAATTCTAAGGTTTCCTCGTTAAGTATAGTGTTTACAGTAGACTTTTGATATATAGTCTTTTTTTTTATTTTTTATTTTTTTTTTGAGACGGAGTCTCGCTCTGTCACCCAGGCTGAAGTGCAGTGGCCGGATCTCAGTTCACTGCAAGCTCCGCCTCCCAGGTTTAGGCCATTCTCCTGCCTCAGCCTCCCGAGTAGCTGGGACTACAGGCGCTCGCCACCTCACCTGGCTAGTTTTTTTTTTTTTTTTTTTTTTTTTTTTTTTTTGTATTTTTTTTTAGTAGAGACGGGGTTTCACCGTGTTAGCCAGGATGGTCTTGATCTCCTGACCTCGTGATCCGCCCGTCTCGGCCTCCCAAAGTGCTGGGATTACAGGCTTGAGCCACCGCACCCGGCCTTATATAGTCGTTTTAAAGATAAGTGTTTCCATATGTATCTATTATATGTAAGTGTTCAACTTTATGTTTTTTCTATTACTATTAACAGTTTATTGGAAGTTTGATAAACTATAAAACCATCCAGACTAGTTCTTTTTTTGGGGGGGGTGTCAGATCTGTGATTACCATTTTGATTATTTTAATAATTATTATCTATTCAAAAATTTTATGACATTTGTACCAATTTGTCATTTCTATTTTCCTATAAATTTATCTAAGCACTTAGTTTTTCACTCATCTTATTTATTTACTATAGTCTTTATAGTTACTTCTTTTTAATTCTGTATTTTAAGTTATTGTACTTTCTCCTCTTTTGGACAACCTTCCTCTAATTTTTCTGTTTTATATATACATATATAATTATATTTTATATATGCATATATAATCTAGTATATATACATATATAATAGAATAAATATTACATTTGAAATATATATACATATTTCAAAATAACTTCATTTCCTTTGGCTAATTCCTTTTCTTTATTTATACTTTAATTGGTTTCTGCCCTTATCTTTATTACATCCTCCTTCCTCTTTGAGTTCGCTTATTGCTTTTTTAAAATGTTTGAACTCATTTGCTTTAAATATTTCTTTTTTTTCTGACATATGCATTTAAAATAAAAACTTCCATCTAAATTCTACTTTTTCTCTGCCCCACAAATGTGGGCTCATTATGTTTTCACTGTTGTTAAGTTCCAAGAACATTTTACTTCTCTTTAATATTTCCTCTTTAACTCAAATATTACTTAATAATTTGCTATTTAGGTTTCAGTAAAGTAGGATTTGTTTAAAGAAAATTTTTGGTAATTATTTAAAAATATTTTTGTGCCGGGCGCGGTGGTTCAAGCCTGTAATCCCAGCACTTTGGGAGGCCGAGACGGGGGGATCACGAAGTCAGGAGATCGAGACCATCCTGGCTAACATGGTGAAACCCCGTCTCTACTAAAAAATACAAAAAATTAGGTCGGACGCGGTGGCTCAGGCCTGTAATCCCAGCACTTTGGGAGGCCGAGGCGGGTGGATTACGAGGTCAGGAGATCGAGACCATCCTGGCTAACACGGTGAAACCCCGTCTCTACTAAAAATGCAAAAAATTAGCCGGGTGTGGTGGCGGGCGCCTGTAGTCCCAGCTACTTGGGAGGCTGAGGCAGGAGAATGGCGTGAACCCTGGAGGCGGAGCTTGCAGTGAGCCGAGATCAAGCCACTGCACTCCAGCGTGGGCGACAGAGCGAGACTACGTCTCAAAAAAAAAAAAGCCGGGCAAGGTGGCGGGCGCCTGTAGTCCCAGCTGCTCGGGAGGCTGAGGCAGGAGAATGGCATAAACCCGGGAGGCGGAGCTTGCACTGAGATCCAGCCACTGCACTCCAGCCTGGGCGACAGAGCAAGACTTCGTCTAAAAAAAAAAAAAAAAAAAAAAATTTGCATTTTGATGGATATATCTGCTTTGATTTACCTAGATTTCATGACGCTTGCTTTCTAGACTAGTGTTCAGCCATTTTTTAAGATCATTCTATTGTGTGTTCAAAAAGAATATTTTTTGTTCTTGTGATGAATTATTTCTGAATATATTGCTGCACATCAATTGTGATTTTCAAATATTCTTCATTTTTACTTATCTTTGAGTGATGTTTCTCAACGTAGTGTATTAAAAACTCCATCTTAGTTGCTGATTATCTATTTCTTTCAGTATTTTTTGGTTGTTCCTTTATGTATCTTGAGGATACATTATTCAGTATATATATTTTCATGATCATTGTATCTTATTGATTTGTATTTATTTTTGTACTTGTCTTTTACATTATTAAAGTTCTATATTTTATTGGGTTAATATTTGGATGTAATTCTTTTCTCATCCATTTACATTTAACCTTTCCTTATAACAACTGTCGTGAATCTGTTTCTTATAGGCTCCACATTTCTAGGGCTTGATTTTTAATTCAAACTGAAATTCTCTAACTCCTGATGAGTGAGCTTATGTATGTTTATTTTAGTTGCTGTTATTTTAGCACATATCTCTGCCGTCACATTTCAATATTTCTTTACTGTTTTTAACCCCTTTCCTGACTCCTATTGGCTAGATAAGATTTTATTCTGCTAACTGGAAAGTCATGCATTTTATTTATATTTTTCTGGTGGTTACTACTAATTTATTAAGACCCATGCTCACATTCTTTTCTTACCTATATCTTAAATTTATTTGTGTAATATTTGCAAGGCATTTTCCTTTGATCCCAGAATGCTGGGATTATGATCCTTAAAGAGGTGAAATGTGTTTCAGGAAGTGCTCCAGCATAAGGCAACTAGTGACAACATGACCAGTTCTAGGAAATTTTCCTCCAGCATCCTTCACGTGGAGAAGTGTTAGAAAAATAATATATTTCTGAAAATATCCACACTATAAATTGGCTGACTATTTGCCACAGGAGCCCTGAAGTTTCCTTGTAGTTCTCTTGGATGTTAATGGCCCACAGCCACCAGCTATTTTTTTCTATTTTGTTAGTCTTTTCCAAGAACCAACACCATGTATTGCTTCCATCCAGTGTTGCTAATGAGAAGTCTGTTGTAAGTTTGATCTTGTTTCATTTTGTGTAATATATTCTTTCTCTTTGTCATTATTATTCATAAATTTCATCACAATTTGTCTAGGCATGGCTTTGTCTTGTTTACTACTCTGCAAGCCTTCCAATCAGAGGCCTTCTTTCATTATTCTTTAATTCTTAGACATTTCTTTCTATAATTTCTTCAAAAACCATTCTCTCCACTTTTATATTTCTGTTCTTCTGGGACACCAATTTTTGTGCATTGCTACTTCTTTTAGCCTCTATATCTCTTAACTTTAATTATATATCTTCTAATTATTTTTCTTTCCCTACTTCCTTCTGAGACAATTTTTCAGTGTGATCTTCTAACTCACTAAGTAGTTCTTCAGCTTTATCCTTTCTGTTAATTATCTCGTCCATTATATACTTTGCTTCAATAATTATAGTTTCATGCTTACTATTTTCACCTTATTCTTTAAACTGTAGTTCTTGTTTTATATAGCTTATTTCCATAAGTTTATTATGCTTACTTTTATATTCTTGGTTCTACAGTAATAATATCTCAGTTCTGATATTAACAGTATAAGTTTATTTTGCTTTTTAAGTACGTATGTTTTCAAATATACCTACTATACCTAAGTAGGTTTACTTTCAAATATACCCACTTATTTTGAGCCAATATTATCAGCTATTCTTTCTGATAATGTGTATGAAGAAGAGACATGGACCAGATCTAGTCCTTGTCAACCAAGATGAGATAGAGAAGAGCGGGGAGGATGCAGTCTATGGTGCAATTTCCTAAATGCTACGGAATTCCAGTTCATCACTACTATCTTATAGCCCCCTAATCAAACAATTCTTTAGGCTTGGATTTCACCTTCCATTCACCTTTTTCCAGGAAAAAGCATTACCTGAAGGAGTTACTGTAAATTATAATCTACCAACAATGGGATCTGAGGTGAGGGGAAGGAGAGGGTGAATGTCCAAGGCTAGTCAGTATACATTTGATTAATACAAATTTTGACCCAAGCAGATTTTTTTAATTGCCTTGACTTTTACCCCTGATGACAACTATACCAGCAATCTGAACTGTTGCCACTTACTTCCAGTGAGAAAGCAGGAAATCACTGTCCAAAGGTGGGAATAGGAGATTTATTTTAAATATATCCTACCATAAACATGATGGCTTACCTTCCTCCCCAGGCTGCAGCCACCACTAAGCCTCAACACACCAGTTTAAAACAGACTCCATCCTCCTCAAAAGCTTCTTAGGGTTTTTTCATTATTTCCTAAGTTCCTAAGTTTGTTCTCTCTCTCTCTTTCTCTCTCTCTCTCTCTCTCTCTCTCTCTCTCTCTGTTTGAAGCAAGAGTCTTGCTCTGTCATGTATGCTGGAATGCAGTGGCATGATCTCAGCTCAGCTCACTGCAACCTCCGCCTCCTGGGTTCAAGTGATTCTCATGCCTCAGCCTCCTGAGTAGCTGGGATTACAGGTATGTGCCACCACACCTGGCTAATTTTTGTATTTTTAGTAGAGATGAGGTTTTGCCATGTTGGCCAGGCTGGTCTCGAACTCATGGCCTCATGTGATCCACCTGACTTGGCCTCCCAGAGTGCTAGAATTACAAGCATAAGCCACTGTGCCCAGCCGCCTAAGTTCTATAATGTTTCAATGTATGGTTCCTCCATGACTGCTCTTGTGGTATCTGTAACCCATGCTAATCTGCCGTCTTGACATGAACCAGAATCAGTATATTTCTCTTCTCTGTCATTTCCTCCATTCTTCTTCTGGAATGTCTCTGGGACCTATATTACAGTTTTTCCATCTATCTTCCATGTCTCCTATGGCAGCTTTAAAACCTTTTCCCAAATTCTTTACCACTCCTTTATTCAAGAGGTAGGACATATGTCCCCTCATCTTGAATTTGGTCTTTGTGACTGTTTGACCAATGGAAAGTATGGGGAAAGTGACACTTGCTCTTGTAACCCGGCCACCATGTTTTAAAGGCCACATAGGATATATGCAATTATTATGGTTCACTGTCAGCATCAATCATGGAAGAGAGGTCACCTCCAAATGATACTAGCTCGCTGCCACTATGTCACTCCCAGCCTTTGAGCTTTTCTACCTGAGGCCTCAGGCATCATAGAGCAGAGGCAATTCATTCCCATTGGGTCTTGTCTGAATTCCTGACCCATGGAGTCCATGAGCATAATATGTCTGTTCTATGCCTTTAAGTTTCAGTGTGGTTTATCACAGTAGATAATATCTTTTAAATACTCTTTCATAATTTTTATCTTTTTGT
This sequence comes from Colobus angolensis palliatus, assembly GCF_000951035.1. NCBI lineage: Eukaryota > Metazoa > Chordata > Mammalia > Primates > Cercopithecidae > Colobus > Colobus angolensis. Next base: position 603,998 of record NW_012114966.1, on the reverse strand, counting down.
TCTGTGTTATTGGGCAGATCTTAAAAATCTTCCTTTATCTCAGATAAAAGGGTTTACTGAACAACAAAATAAATGATAGAATTGGATTATAACCTAAATAATAAATATCCATGTGTCCATATATAATTCCATAGTTACATACCAATTTACTAATTTAGTCTTCATTAGCTTCCAGACTAAAGTTTATACTATCTATTGAGGTTTTTATTACAATGAATAAGTTTCATTTCTAAAATTTCTGGTTGGCTATATTTATATGAATCCATTCTTTATTTCAGTCTTTTTTTTATCTCATAATCTACTGTCTTTTGTGGGTGTAACTTCTAAATTCATCTCTGCAAGCATCTTAAACAGTTTTATTTTGAATGACACTTTTTGAAAATGTCTTCCTTTTCATTCCTCTCTCTACTTACGTTCATTTCCTAGACCCTGGGCATGGTCTAGAATCAGGTTGTATAGTAATGATTTGGGTTTCTGACCCAACATGATACCGGAAATGGTACAGATGACTACATTAAGTCTGTTGGCTACAGAGCCTAGTACATATTCTGAATGTTGTTTCTGTGTCCTCCAGCCTTCACAGGCCTGCAACATACCATAATTTATAGCTTCAGGAATTTTTTGGCAATGGCTTTTCAACCTATCTTGACCCATCCTACCTCTTGACTCTAACCAATGATGCTGGCTTTTATTCTCCATTTTTCACAGTGAACATTTTGTTCCTGAGAGCCCATAAGAGCCAAACTAATGGTAGCCAATGCCAACTTCCCATCCCGATAGCTTGAAAATCCAAGGATTTTATCCCCGCTCACCATTTTGCATCTGTTCCATTTCTGGTTTTCCTTTTTTTTTTTTTTTTTTTTTTTTTTTTTTTTTTTTTTTTTTTGAGATGGCGTCTCGCTCTGTCACCCAGGCTGGAGTGCGGTGGCGTGATGTCGGCTCATGCAACTTCTGCCTCCTGGGTTCAAGCAATTCTCCTGCCTCAGCCTCCCAAGTAGCTGGGATTACAGGCGCATGCCACCACGCCTGTATTTTTAGTAGAGACGGGGTTTCATCATATTGGTCAGGCTGGTCTCGAACTCCTGACCTCAGGTGATCCACCTGCCATGGCCTTCTGGGATTATAGGCGCGAGCCACCACACCGAGTCACATTTTTTAAAATTTTTACCTGTTACTACTGTATTTAGAGCAGAGCATGGAACACAGAAACATAAACTTACTTCACCAGCTTGACCAGAAACCCTTTTTTGAGACTGAGTCTCACTCTGTTGCCCAGGCTAGAGTGCGGTAGCATGATCTCAGCTCACTGCAATCTCCGCCTCCCAGATTCAAGCAATTCTCATGCCTCAGCCTCCCAAGTAGCTGGGACTACAGGCGTGAGCCACTATGCCTGGCTGATTTTTGTATTTTTAGTAGAGAGGGGTTTCCACCATGCTGGCCAGGCTGGTCTCAAACTCCTGACCTCAGGTGATCTCCCCACCTTGGCCTCCCAAAGTGTTGGGATTACAGGCGTGAGCTACCATGCCCGCCTGTTTCAGTGTTATATAAACACAGCAAATACTTTAATAATGTTTTTTAAAGGTGTTACATATATTTGAAAATGAAGTCAAACTTTTGGTTGAAGAATGAATGTCCAATTAGTCACATAGTTCAAAGATATTAAACTCTACAAAAAATAGTTATTTATATGGGAGAATCATATGAATGAATTATGCTTCCAAGAACAAGACAAGTGGCCGGGCGCGGTGGCTCAAGCCTGTAATCTCAGCACTTTGGGAGGCCGAGACGGGCGGATCACGAGGTCAGGAGATC
>NW_012114966.1:579649-602136 GCF_000951035.1 Colobus angolensis palliatus | reverse complement strand
AGGAGAATGGCGGGAACCCGGGAGGCGGAGCTTGCAGTGAGCTGAGATCCGGCCACTGCACTCCAGCCTGGGCGACAGAGCAAGACTCCGCGTCAAAAAAAAAAAAAAGAACAAGACAAATTCATCACTAAATGGAAAACAACAAAACATGCACAAACTTGATAAAGAAATTAATTATTTATTTTTAGGAGAATTACATAAAATCAGACAGACCAATTCCATTTCTTGTATATCTGAAAGTCTAATTTCAGCATATAAGTCTATTTTTAAATAGCATCTCCAGTACACATAGCTTAAACTATATAAACATGTCTGCATAATAAATTTAAAATTTTTCAGTTTATATCTATTTTAAAATTTATGACTAATTTAAAATTATGCTAGTATAATTTTCATTTAAAGTTAAAATTTTATGCATAAACCTTAATGGGCTTACTTTATGATTGTTTAAAATAATCTAACATGTAGAATTACAAAGAAATACTAATTTTGATAAAAATGTATTCTACGTGGATAATTCCAGTCTTAAAAATCTGTTCTTCATCTCAGATAAAAGAGTTTGCTGAACAACAAAGTAAATGATAAGATTAGTTTGTAACCCAAATAATAGACGAGATATCCAGGTGTCCTTATGTAAAGAAATAACTAACTAAATAAGTGGGGGAAAAGTAACAAGTTTTCCTTCCAGAAGAATTTTAATTAATGTAAAAGGAATTAGAGAAATAGTAAATCACCATTAGAATGCCACAATATTAATTGCCACAGGAAATATCTAGCAATGGATACTAAAATTGTTTTAAGCAGAAACATGATATTTGCATAGTTTCAAAGTATAGCCCCCAAGTATTTATTAATTACAAAGAGAAAAAAGTAACTTTATAGTAGAGAAACATGGCAGACATTATGTTAACCAAGCAATCAAAGTTAGCATCACCTTAACATTACTGAAAAATGGCTAACATACTTAAAAATGGCTAACATGGTACATTTTATAAGTTATTTACCACAATAAAAGAAAAAAAGATTAATATCACCAGTAGTATGACATTGGCATCACATACCTGCTGACATGATACACTGAAAAGGATACAATATCATTTCTGCAGTATTTTTCCCAATAATGCATAACCTCAGTTTAATAATGAGAAAACAATCCCAAACTGAGGGGCATTCTACAAATAACTGGCTAGTACTCTTCAAAAGTCTCAAGTCATGATAGGTAAGGTAAGAGTAAGGAACTGTCACAGGTGGTAGAGAGTAAGGAGCCATAATAAATGCTTTGCAGGATCCTAGATTGGATCCTTGAATAGAAAAAGGACATGGGGGAAAACTGTTATACATGAATAAGGCCTGTAGTTTACTTCATAGAATTATACCAAGGTTAATTTCTTAATTTTGATAACTACTATGGTTATGTAAGTTGTTAGCATTCAGGGAAGTTAGGTGAAGGATATACAGGAACTATCTATAGTATTTTTGCAATTTTATAAGTCTAGAATTATTTCCTAATAAAAAGCCTTTTTGTGCAAGACACTTTTCAAGGTTCTTGGGTCATAGCTTTGAATACATATAAATAGTTCTAATATCACTTGACACTTTGGGAAGAGTAATTGTCCAAATTATTTCCATTCTTTGTCTTAATTTGCTGATGGAGACCTGGACTTCATCTCAGCTGGTGTATAGAGTTCTCTCCAAAAACAAGTGGCCTACTTCACATTCAGTGAATTGATATATTCTTATCTTAAGTTATCAGGTAGGATTAGAATTTTCTTGGGAACTTGAAGTCTAAATAAAATTAGATTAGAGTGACAAAATTTTCACCTAAGGCAAAAATAAGAGAAATAGTGGCAAAATATTTTTATATTAAATTGATACATTTTTTAAATTTAAAGGATGGTTTCTTTTATGAGATTATTATCTTACCTTTTTTTATTATTTTTTTGAGACGGAGTCCTGCTCTGTCGCCAGGCTGGAGTGCAGTGGCACGATCTCAGCTCACTGCAACCTCCACCTCCTGGGTTCAAGCAATTCTCCTGCCTCAGCCTCCCAAGTATCTGGGACTACAGGCGCATACCACTATACCCAGCTAATTTTTGTATTTTTAGTAGAGACGGGATTTCACCATGTTGGCCAGGATGGTCTCCATCTCTTGACCTTGTGATCCATCTGCCTCAGCCTCCCAAAGTACTGGTATTACAGGTGTGAGCCACTGCGCCCGGCCCATCTTACCATTTTTATATTAAAATGCCATTTCGTTTATGGACTAATGGTGGCATGAAGTGGTAGGTTTTATTTCATTTAATGTGAAAAAAATAAAAAGCTGGCAAATCTACATATTCTGTCCATTGTGTGTGTGTGTGTGTGTGTGTGTGTGTGTGTATGTATGTATTCATGAACTTCACTGCTATTTGAATATCAAAGTCTTAAAATCATGAATCTACACCATTTTCTTTCCCTATCCTTGACATGAAGGCAGGCTCCATTATACGCCTGTAGTCCCAGCTACTCAGGAGGCTGAGGCAGGAAGATCACTTGAACCCAGGAGACGGAGGTTGCAGTGAGCCGAGATCGTACTACTGTACTCCAGCCTGGATAACAGAGCAAAATTCTGTCTCCAAAAAATAAATAAATAAATAAATATATATAAATAAATAAATAAATAAATAAATAAATAAATAAATAAATATTCTAGCTCCTTTGTCACTTAAAGGAAATAGAAATTTCAGCATGCCTTCACCAATTGGAACACAAATACACTGGAACACTATTCTATGTTTTGTGCAAGAAGACCTTTACTCTAAATCAACAGAATCATAACTCAATGTATATAAAATATTTAATATTAAAAATAAAAGCAATTCATTGATATAGTGCAATTGCTTCATCTATTCTTTAACATTTTAATATTGAAGGCAGCCATAGGTTACGCCAGTTCACCCTGAGCATCTCAACATTTAAAAAATAACGGCACTAAATTTTAGTGTATTCCTGGCCAACAGGTAAACAGCCAGGTGATGCCATTAGGTATCAGTCATTAAGTCTAAGAATGAAGTTTATATTAATAAATATGATTTGGTATATTTAAGAAGTATTTAAAGAGATAATGCTCTACCCTTAAAATTCCTGGTACAAACATTGTGTCCTCCTGTGCAGGAAGGAAGAGGATGTATTCTAGTGAGTCTGAATTTACACAAATTTGTATAAAATAAGGCACATAATTAAAGCCTCATTAAAGCACACTTTTTTTGGTGGGGGGATGAGGTTTCACTCTATTGCCCAGGCTGGAGTGCAGCAGTGCAACCATAGCTTACTGCACCCCTGAACTCCTGGCCTTGAGTAATCCACTCCTTCAGACTCCTGAGTAGCTGGGACTACAGGTATGAGCCACCATGCCCTTCTCTAAAGCAAACTTTTGACTTTCAAGGCACAGTTAGTAGTATTGGGAGAATTCCTGAAATATGTTAATGTTTTAACATTGGCTTATTTTAGAATGAGAGGGCTCAGAATAGCTTATGAAGGCAAAACAGTGGTGATCAAAGAGAAGCCTAACTTGTCTCCCCACTCCATTTCATTTTATGAATGATTTATTAAAATGCCACTTTTTCTCAGTTTGCATGTATTAACTTCAGAATACTCAGAAAGGTAAATGGCTTACAATCAAATCTGGTACTATGTGAAAATGTTTCTTTCCTTAATGCCACTTAATTAGTATTAATGAACTTTTTAATTTTAATGTCTTTTTATTTTGTATTTATAAACTACAAAATGGTTTACAATAAATGTTGTATACACTTAATGCCACAAAATAGTTTAGAGTGTTCTGTAACACTTATTAACTACAGCAGGCCTTATTTATTTATTTATTTATTTATTTTTTGAGACAGTGTCTCACTCTGTTGCCCAGGCTGGAGTGCAGTGGCACAATCTCAGCTCACTGAAACCTCCACCTCCAAGGTTCAAGCAATTCTCCAGCCTCAGCCTCTGAGTAGCTGGGATTACAGGCACGTGCCACCATGACCGACTAATTTTTGTATTTTTAGTAAAGATAGGGTTTCGCCATGTTAGCCAGGCTGGTCTTGAACTCCTGACCTCAGGTGATCCGCCTGCCTCTGTCTCCCAAAGTTGGGATTACAGCCGTGAGCCACTGTGCCCAGCCATCCTACTGTATTTTTGTCCTCATCCACCCTCCATTTCCCTGTTTTCAAATAGATTCTCTCTGAGTCTGCAAGGATAGACATCTGGATACGAAAGAGGGAGGTTGGAGACTTGCCTATGGCTCCAAACAATCATTAAGAAATCAAATCTGGCTGGGCGTGGTGGTTTACAACTGTAATCCCAACGCTTTGGGAGGCCTAGGCAGGTGGATCACCTGAGGTCAGGAGTTCGTGACCAGCCTGGCCAACATGGTGAAACCCCGTCTCTACTAAAAATATCAAAAAATTAGCTGGGCATGGTGGCGCACACCTGTAATGCCAGCTACTCAGGAGGTTGAGGCAGGAGAATCACTTGAACCCAGGAGGCAGAGGTTGCAGTGAGCCGATATCGCAACTTTGCATTCCAGTCTAGGCAACAAGAGCAAAACTCCATCTCAAAATAAAAAAAATCTACATCTAATTTGATTTTGGAGAACATTCCTAAACTGAATCTTTTTATCCTTATTTCTGCCCTTACTCACATTTGCAAACAAGTGAAATCCTTTTCTTTCTCCACCCTTCCTCCCACCATGATTATTTGTGAAGACCACCATTTACCAGGCATTTCCATGATTATGATTATGAAAGATTGCAGGCAAGGCATTGATCAAAGATAATCACTCATCGTGGACAAGAATTTAGAGATTCCTGAATAATAAACTATATCTCTGCTTGTCAAACCTAATCACTTCCCAATATATCAAAAAGGGAAGGTAGTTCTCTTCCCTATGCATGCATAACTTTCTACGGGAAAATAATTAAGAGGCAAATAAAAGGATCTCTCTATGGAACTAAGCATTTCCTGGGCCAGGACCAATGAACTTCTAGGGGAAATATGAATAATGGCTTATTCATTACTTGCTAGCACAGAGATGGAAAAGCAGAAGTTCCTACCACATATGCGTTTATAGAGGGTGACATTTCTTTAAACAGAATTCCAACTGGAGAAAGGGTTATAGATAAATGATCTGGGGATCAGGATAACTGCTTTGTATTGAGTAAGCCTAGCCTCACTCTGAGTTTCCCATTTTCACCAAACTAAGTACTCTTATCTTCACTAAAGCTGCAATCTACTACCAGTTTTTGTTTTAATGAGGATGAAACATCTTTGCATACCAAGTATAAAATTCCGCTTCTCTTCTCTCACTGAGGCTGTAAATAGGAGCTACATATAGTCATCAGATACCTGGTCATGGCCCTCTGATCTCCGAGACTTATTCCTTTCAGAATTTAGAGGCAAACTGGAGCCAGCCTCCATTTTTATCTCCCCAGTGGCATGAGGGAAAGGGAAGTTGGGCATAAAGCGCTTAAGAAAGCGAAACTCACTATTACCAGTGCCAGTGGCTGAACACATTTCATATGGACAAGGTTGGGATAAGGATCCATTGCCTTGTCCTTGTACCAGATTGTTAGAGAAATTACAGTCATCATAGAAATGCTCTTGAATTGTAAACTTTTCTCTATATTTAATCTTTTGGTAGACATGTATAATGAAGATCACTGTGACAGAGAGGAGAAAGAGAAAGGAAAGGATGGCCAGAGAAATTACCAAATATTTAGTGGATGGATTTACCTTTCTGGAATGCTTGGTTGGATCCTGGAACTGCAGATAGGGCTCTGAGAAGCCATCTACCAGCAGGATGTTGAGTGAGACAGTAGTTGAAAGAGCTGGTTGGCCATGATCCTGAACAAGAATGATCAATTTCTGCATCATGGGGTCTCTCTCAGATATTTGCCGTAATGTACGGATTTCTCCATTTTGTCTTTGAACAGAAAATAACCCAAAGTCAGTGGCCTTAAGTAGATGATATGAAAGCCAAGAATTCTGACCTGAGTCACCATCCACAGCCACCACTTTGGTTACCAGGTAGCCTGCCTCTGCAGACCTGGGCACCAGGTCATTGCAGGGCAAGGTGCCATTCTGCAGTGGGTACAAGATCATTGGACGATTGTCATTGTCGTCTAGGACAACTACTCTGACAGTAGCTTCGCTATTCAGTGACAGGAAGCCCCCATCAGTTGCCTTTACCACAAACTGAAAATCTTGAATGGCCTCATAATCCATGGTTCTCAGTGCATAGAGCTTTCCATTGTCTGAATTTATGGATATGTAAGCAAAGACTGATAGATCTCCATTTTTTGGAGGCAACAGAGAATAAGTTATTTGGGCATTCTCACCTAAATCAAGATCCTCAGCATGGACTTGGCCAATAAAAACTGCAGGACTATTGTTTTCTCGAACAGTCAAGATATAGGAATCTTCCTGAAATATTGGAGGATTGTCATTAACGTCAGATATTAGCACCTCTATCATAGTCTCGGCAGATAAGCTAGGTGGTCCAGTATCCATGGCAACAAGGGTGATATTATAGCCTGAGACCTCCTCCCGATCCAAGCTTCTGTCAGTGACCAGCGAGTAAGAACTCTCGAATGTAGGTTTGATTACAAATGGAAGGTCTTCTCTGAGGAAGCAGGTGACTTTTCCTCCCATTCGAATGTCCCGGTCTCTGATAGTGAAAAGGGCTACTACCGTCTGTGGTGGTGAGTCTTCAGGGAGTGGACTGGACACAGAGGAGACCATCACTTCGGGAGGATTGTCATTCACATCCACCACTTCTACCAGGACTTTGCTGTGGGCAGAGAGGCCTCCACCATCTGTAGCTTGAATGTCAATGTCGTATGTTTCAATGTCTTCAGAATCTAGGGGTCCTCTTAGTCGAACCTCTCCAGTTTGAGAGTCAATCTGAAACGTCTTGAGAATTGCTTCTGGGTTTTGAGCTAAAGAGTAAGTTATCGCTTTGTTGGTGCCCTCGTCTAGGTCCATGGCAGTCACCGTGGCCACCAAAGAGCCATTGGGGCTGTTCTCTGATACCTGGGCTCGGTACACCGGTCGCGAGAACTGGGGCACGTGGTCGTTGACATCCAGAACCACCACGCGGATGTGAGCTGTGCCAGACTTGGGCGGTGACCCGCCGTCCACCGCAGTAACTGTCAAGTTGACTTCAGGCTGCTCCTCTCGGTCCAGGGGTTTGTTCAGCACCAGCTCAGCATATTTAGGCCCGTGGCTGCGGAAGCGGGTGTGCAGGTGGAAATAGCCGTTGGCACTAAGGGTGTAGTTTTGGAGACCATTGAGGCCCACGTCCAGATCCTGGGCGCTCTGAAGAGGAAAACGTGAACCCAAGGGGGTGCTCTCCGGAATCTTTAAAAGCGGCTCCTTGTTTAGGAAAACTGGGGCATTGTCGTTGATATCAAATACCCTGACCTCGGCACGGAAGGACTGCAGCGGCTCCACCAGGATTATTTCAAAGTGCAGAACACACGGGTCGGCTTTGCCGCAAAGTGACTCCCGATCCAGTTTCTCCTTCACAAACAAATCTCCCGTCTTGAGGTGGAGCCGGAAGTGCATTTTGTTGCCCTCGGAAACCAGCCGCGCCCCGCGCGCAGCCAGCTTCCCTACCTCCAGTCCTAGGTCCTTAGCTACGTTGGCCACAAACGAACCGCTCTCCATTTCCTCCGCCACCGAATAGCGGATAGTTGTCGCACCCCCCACAGATACGCACAGAAAAATAAGAAGAGATCCCACTTGCCTGCTTTGCAAAGATTTTCTGCCCGCACCCGCCATCAGTTCTCACAAGCGCACTCTCTGCAATCAAAGCCAACTGTTGCGGATATACTTTCACTTTTCTGCAACAGGTTACTGCAACGGTTGCTCTCCGCTTTACCAGCCTCTAACCGCAGCACCACCAAACGCTAGCCGAGCCGATTAAGCTGTTTTGCACTTGAAAGAAAATTTGCATTGAGCGACTCAACTCCCCAGTCTAGCGAATGTATTAATAGGTATGTTCTCATTCCGGAGAGTTAGGTAGAGGTTGAAAGTTTGTTGCCAAAGCAACCACAGACTCATCTGTTAATTCCCTTTCAGGGAAAAAAAAAAGACCTTGGGAATTGAGAAGCCAATGAGATTAGTCATTCAAGCTGAAGTCATTCTATCTGCTCGCTGTCTGGAGCCACTGAAGCAGTGGGCGAACAGCAACAAGTTTAAGCTACATCTGCACACTCTGCAGTCCATCCAGAGACGAAGAAAGAAGCACAAGGATCCTGCAGGGTCTTTTGAAGCCCAAGCCAAATATATGAGGCAGGGAGCTGGAGAATGTGGAGGAAGTGGTCAGTAGGAAAAGGAAAGGGGAACAAACAGACATTCTCCTTCAGAAACTTGAGGTCCAGTAGGTACACTTACAGGGGACTAAGCCAACTGGCCTCTTGATTTGCGCTACGCTATCATGCTACTTCTACGTATATTCTCCCCCACAAATAAAATCTGTATACATGTGCACAAAGGGAGCAGCTGGCTTGTCACTTATGATTATAATGGCAGTAGTATTTATTGGATATGATTTCCATGTACTGAGACTATGACAAATGATTTACATGCGTTATTTAATACTTCAACAACTATATGAAGTAGACATTATTAAAAAAAAAAAAGACAAAGAAAGTGAGATGGGAGAGGTTATGTCAAGGTCCCCTACCTAGCAAATGTTAGAAATAAAATTCAGTTTAATTTTGTCTGACTCCCAAGTCAATGCTCTTAATCAGTACACTACTCTGCTTCCCAGATAATATAATGAATAAATCAAATGAAGACAAATATTTGGTTTTGGATTTTAAAGCAAATAAAATGATTGCTTACACATACTGAAAATGGCCTACTAGAAATATAGGAGATATTTGTTGACAGTTTCCTTTATGATCATAGGATAATAGAATGTTTAAGAATAATAAGACATTTCAGAAAGATGAGATCCAGTCTCCTTCTCACCCACCCTCCACTTTAAAAAAAAAAAGAAGAAGAAGAAGAAGAAGAAACTAAGGCCCAAAGTGACAAAGTCACTTGCCCAATTCATACGGCTACTCATGGCAATGTAAGAACTAGAACTTGTCTTCTGCTGCTGTCTCATGCTCATTACCTAAAGCATTTGATTCCTCATTTGTGCTCAATATTTTATGTCCCAGGTGCTATACAATTATGGCCACTTAAGAGAAATATAAACTATATTTTCCAATAGAAAAAAAAGGCATGAAAATATAAAATGTACGGAACACTGATTACATCCTGACATGAGGGAGTTAATGAATCTCTCAATCTCTGTCAGATTTTTAACACCTGGCTTAAGTGTGCATCCTTAAAACAGTTTAGTTTTGCCTCTTTTGAAAACTGTATATCTGGGGCCGGGCGCGGTGGCTCAAGCCTGTAATCCCAGCACTTTGGGAGGCCGAGACGGGCGGATCACGAGATCAGGAGATCGAGACCATCCTGGCTAACACGGTGAAACCCCGTCTCTACTAAAAATACAAAAAAAAACTAGCCGGGCGAGGTGGTGGGCGCCTGAGGCAGGAGAATGGCGTAAACCCGGGAGGCGGAGCTTGCAGTGAGCTGAGATCCGGCCACTGCACTCCAGCCTGGGCGACAGAGCGAGACTCTGCCTCAAAAAAAAAAAACAAACAAACAAACAAAAAAAACCTGTATATCTTACTTGAATATGAGTAGAAATAAAATAAAACAAAACTATATATCAAGTAAAGTGTACAGTAGGTAATCCTTTGAATTTTATTTCTCTCATTTTTTAGCTCAATGTAAGATTGGTGTTATCTTTAGCTCTAGTTCATTTATTTCCATTGCCATATAAAATTCCAATATATTGTCAATGCCCTTTAGCTAGAGACCATCAGAAACACACCTGTAGTTGAACAAAGTTATGTTTACTGACTTATTGTAACAAACGAAGCTGCACACCATAGAGAATCATGGAGCATCTCAGTGAAAGGGTGTTAGAAAGAACATACATTTGGTCTTGTGTTAGGTGATTTGGGGGAGGTTTGAAGCAGGGTGCTCTGAATTGGATGCCATCATAAGTGGAGTTAATTCTATGATGAGTATATTGATAATTCTTAGTAGAAGGTGAGAGGAATGGGGTGAGACTAATGCTGTCATTGGTAAATAAGCTGTAGTGACTAATATTAGCCAGGACAGAAAGATGTTTGGGCATTTTTGTGGATTGGACAATACTTTTTGTCTGTATTTAGACACACTTATGATGTGCTCTCGTTTTCCTCTTGCTCCATCATTGTCATAGTGTGGCCTTGTCTGATACTGGTGTCCTACGAAATCATTTTTAGTTCAACAGAAGATCACTATGGCCTAGCTGTTGAGTGTCAGGCCAGCTCCTGTGGACTGCTTTTGTCTTTTTCAGTATGAATGCAGCAAAATTCATTTACCTATTTTACTATTCTACTGCTCATAGCATATCATTGTACATGTCACTTTGTGCACATGTATACACATATTTTTTGGGGGGGAGTATATATTAGAAGTATATATAAGTAGCATTGATATCATAGGGTATGTTCTTTTCAGCTTTACATGATGTCACCAAACTGCTTTCTAAGAAGTTGAACTGGCCAGGCGTAGTGGCTTACGCCTGTAATCCCAACACTTTGGGAGGCTGAGGTGGCCAATCACGAGGTCAGGAGTTCAAAACGAGCCTGACCAACATAGTGAAACCCTGTCTCTACTGAAAATACAAAAATTAGCCAGGCATCGTTGTGCGTGCCTGTAATCCCAACTACTCAGGAGGCTAAGGCAGGAGAATCACTTGAACCCAGGAGGTGGAGGTTGCAGTGAGCGGAGGTCACGCCATTGTACTCCAGCCTGAGCCACAGAGTGAGACTCCATCTCAAGAAAAAAAGAAGAAGTTTTACTGATTTACATTCTCATCAGCAGTGCAACTTCTAGTTGTTCGAATTATTTCCAACACTTAGAATTACTAGTCTTTCAAAATTTTGACCATTCTGGTGAGTGACTGTGTTCATATTTAATTGATTAATTTGCATTTCTTATTAATTATTGATGAAGTAGGGCACTATTTAATATATTTGTAGTCATTGGAATATCCTTTTTTGGGACGTTTTTGTTCAGTTCTCTTGCCTGTTTTTAACATTGCATTATTTACCTTTTTCTATTAATTTCTATTCTTTACGTTCTGACAATGAGTCTTGAATACATTAAAAAAGATGTTTATTCTTGGTCAACATACATAAACAGAGAATAGCCTTCAGCAATTTGGATAGAAAAAAATGGAGTATACTACCCACCCACTAATGTTACTTAGCATCATCAAAAATGCTATTGGGCTGGTTTTTTTTAAATGAAATATTTATTTAGTGATTCACAAATTATGCAGAAGCTTCTCACATCCTAGGAAGTCTTAATACAATCAATTTCAAAATAATTCATTAAAAAAATTGTAAGTTAAAAAAATACATTCTTGGCTGGGTGTGGTGGCTAAAGCTTGCGATCCTAGTACTTTAGGAGGCTGAGGCAGGAAGATCACTTGAGGCCAGGACTTTGAGACCAGCCTGGGTAACATAGCAAGACCCTTGTCTCTACATATATACATACATACATACATAAATAAATAAATAAATAAATAAATAAATAAATAAAGTATGGCGACAAAGCCTGTAGTCCCAGTTACTCGAGGAGGAAACATTGCTTGAGGTCAGGAACTTGAGGTTACAGTGAGCTATGACTGTACCACTGCACTCCAGCCTGGGTGACAGAGTCAGTATCTGTCTCAAAAAAAAAATATTCTCAAGAGGTGAAGTATAAGCAATGCTGCTTTTCTTTTTTTATATTCTCTTTTGTTAGTTTATTTTTAATTGATAGACAAAATTATATTAATCATATACAACATGATATATTATAGCATATTTATATTGTAGAATGACTAAATTCAGCTAATTAACATATATATTACCTCACATAGTTATTATTTTTGTGGTGAGAATACTTAACATCCATGTCTTGGGCATTTTTCAAGAATACAGTATGTTGTTATTAACTATAGCCACCATGTTGAGCAATAGATCTTTTGGACTTATTTCTCCTAACTGAAATTTTGTATCATTTGGCTCTCCAACCTCTCCTTCCTCATCCCAGCCCCTAGCAACCACCATTCTACTCTCTAGTTCTATGAGACCAACTTTTTAAGATTCTGCATATAAATGAGGTAACACCCTTATGAAAAACAATATAGAAGGGCCTCAAAAAATTAAAAATAGATCTACCATAGAATCTAGCAATCCCACTACCAGGGATATTTTCAAAGGAAATGAAATCAGTATGTTGAAGAGATATCAGCACTCCCATGTTCATTGCAACATTAGTCACAATAGCTGAGATATAGAATCAGCCTAAGTGCCCATCAGTGGGTAAATGAATAAAGAAAATGTAGTATATGTACATAATGGAATATTCTTCAGCCTTCACAAAGAAGGAAATCCTGCAATTTATCACAACATGGATGAACATGGGGGACGGTATGTTAAGTGACATAAGCCAGGCACAGAAATATTGCTTTTCAATTCAATTCCTCTGAATCTTGATCTGTTTGGTTAACCCCAGGCGATTTATTAAAATCTGCTTGATAGAATTAAAATCCAAAACATTTTCTTTTGCCTTGGAAAATGTTAGGAACTTTAAACATGATGGCAGTTTTTTTTGTTTGTTTGTTTTTTTCTGAAACGAAGTCTGGCTCTGTCGCCCAGGCTGGATGGCAGTTTTTTTTAAAGCCTGTATTCTTTCTGGTGAAGATAGAATTGGGAGCCCACAGACTAAATCTACAGCCTCTTAGCTTGTAAAGTCAGGATCAAAACCTACATGTTGGGAAGAGGGACAATCCACAGTTGGTAGGATATCATGAAGTTTTGGGAGAACAAAAATTCACTTCAAAACTGTATCTGAGTACTAACTTTTAAATTTTAAAAATCTTATTTTGAAACATTTCAGAGTTTTGGAAGAGTTACAAGAGTGTTCGTAATCACTTATGACTTACCCATTGGCTTACCTTAACTAAAGTTTAATAAGGCTTCTCTTCTCCCCACAGGTCCCTGAACTTTAGCTGACCCCAAAACCTGAGCAAGCTCTAAAAAGCAGAACATCTCCCACTTAACAGTTTATTCTGAGAACTAGCCAACCACAGGAGGGAAAATCATATCTCCAGTTAAAGTGCCCTGATCATGCCATCTGCTCATGCTACCCCCCTTGCCCTGCTCCCATACAAACATCCTGCTAGCCCTGTTTATACCTTTTTTTTTTTACTCTTTTTTTAAAATTTGATTCTTAGACATTTGAAGATTTCTGTGGTCAGAGGGTCTGTAATAGTTTTTTTTTAAAATAAAGCTGCTCCTTACCTAAATCCAGATTTGTTTTTATTGAATATAATAATAAATGACCATATTACCTTCACCTAGATTTATCAATTTTGCTACATTTGTACACTTTCTTTTATATATTTATCTATTACTGTATTATATAATACATTATAATATATATACACATACATTATTCAAAAATCGTTACCTCTTCCTCAATTTTTGTGGGAGATGTATACCTCTCCGCTCCAATGGTGCTGAGTTTAGCTGCATGATATGCTTTGACTTTACCTTGGGTTCAATATACTTCCTTATCTCTTGACTTTGAAGTTGGGCGTATGAGTTATTTTGGCCCTCAATGGGATGTTAAGAGTGTTGTAGGTTGAATTTGTCCCCCAGAAAGATATGTTGAAACCATAACCACTGGTCTTTGTGAATGTGACCTTATTTGGAAACAGAGTCTTAGCAAATGTGATCAAATTAAAATGAAGTCAAACTGGATTAGGGTGGGCCCCAAATCCAATGACTGATGTCCTTATAAGGAGAGAGATTTTGGAGACTCATGGACACACATAGGGAAGAAGGCAACATGATGACAGAGACAGAGGTTAGACTGATGCTGCTACAAGGATTGCCCACAACCACCAGAAACTTGGTAGAGTCAAGGAAGGGTCTTCCTCTATGCCTTCAGGGGGAGTGGAACCCTGCTGACATCTTGATTTCAGACTTCTAGCCTCCACAACTGTGGAGTAAAATTCCACTGTTTTAAGCCACTCAATTTGTAGTCATTTCTTATGGAAGCTCTAAGGAAACTAATACACAGAGAGAAACAAGTTGTGCCTTGAAATGTGCTTGCATAATTGGGCTTGTTCTTTTGCTCTTCTGCTACCTTCATAAGAACATTCTCTGGATAGCCTATTGATCAAAGAATGATGAAAGACACATGGAAAAGTACCGGACACAACCTGCATGTTGAAGTGGAGCATGACTGATCTCAGCCTAAATCTGCCGACCCCAAGATGCATGAATTGGAATCAATGTTGCTTTGAACTACTAATTTTTGAAGTATTTTGTTGCACTACATTCTGTGACAATAGCTAACCTATGTAATATGTAAACCTTTTATTTTGGCATAGTTAGCTGCAGACATTATTATATCATTCCTAAATATCTCAACATGTACCTCTTACAAACAGGGACAGTATCCTTCATAACCTCAATACAATTATCACACTCAGGAAGATTAACATGAAAACAGTACTATTATCTAATACATACTTCATATTCTAATTTCCCCCGTTGTTCCAAGTATGTTCTTTGTGCTGTTTTTTTAAATGTAGGATACAATCAAGGATTGCACATTGCTTTTAGTTGTTATGTTTCTCTAGTTTACTTTAAACTGAACAGAGAAAACGTTTTTATGATGCTGATTTTTAATGACACTAACTTCTTTTGCATGACACTGCTATTTTTATTTATTTATTAAAAAACTTTTATAGTAGGTTCTGGGGTACATGTGCAGTTTGTTATATGGGTAAACTTGTGTCATAGGGGTTTGTCATACAGATTATTTCATCATTCAGGTACTAAGCCTGGTACCCAATAGTTATTTTCTCTCATCCTCTCCCTCTTCCCACCCTCTACCCTCAAGTAGGCTTCAGTCTGTATTGTTCCTCCTCTTTAGGTCCATGAGTTCTCATCATTTAGCTCCCACTTATACATGAGAACATGGAGCATTTGGTTTTCTGTTCCTGCATTAGTTTGCTAGAGATAATAGCATCCAGCTCCATCCATGTTCCCATAAAAGACATGATCTGGTTCTTCTTTATAGCTGCATAGTAGTCCATGGTGTATATGCACCACATTTTCTTTATCCAGTCTGTTATTGATGGGCATTTAGGTTGATTCCATGTCTTTGCTATTGTGAATAGTGCTGCAGTGAACATTTGTGTGCATGTGTCTGTATGGTAAAATGATCTGTATTTCTTTAGGTATATACCCACTAATTGGATTGCTGGGTCGAATGGTAGTTCTGTTTTTAGCTCTTTGAGGAATTACCACATTGCTTTCCACAATGGCTGAACTAATTTACACTTCCACCAACAGTGTGTAAGTGCTCTCTTTTCTCTGACACTTTCATCAGCATCTGTTATTTTTTTACTTTTTAGTAATAGCTATTCTGACTGGTTTGAGAGGGTATCTTATTGTGGTTTTAATTTGCATTTCTCTAATGATCGACACTGATGTTTTTAAAAGAGTTGTTTTACAGTATATCCCTCAATCTGGAATTTTTTATTGTGTTTACCCTTGGTTAGATTGAGGTTAACTATTTTTCCAAAAATACCACATAAGTGATATTGTGTTCTTCTCAATGTATCACATCAGAGGGCATATGATGTCATTTTATTCCATCACTGGTGATATTAAGTTTGGCAATTTGGTTATAAAATAGTGCCCATCAAATTTCTCAGCTGGATAGGTACCTTTTAATTCTTTTTATAATTAATTAGTGATATGTGGAGAGATTTGAAACTATGAGGATATGCTATTCCCAAAACAATTTTATTAACCATTGGTTTCCAGCATCCATGAATGATCCTTGCCTTCAATAAATACATATTTGTATATATATTGTATAAGTATATGTGCATACATACATCTATATGGATCATGAGACTTACACTTTCAATACATTAATACAGGTATCTTCATTTTCCTCCCCTACTTCATATTTTGTATTTTCCTTGTCCCAAAGTGAGAAGCCTTAGTTCCCAACAGCATGAATATATTTACCCATCATCTAAATCTCAAGATACACATTAAAGAATTTTGGAATTATTACACTATTACCTAAGTGCTAATTAATTTTTTTGAAAATCCACTCAGGGAGGCAAGAGAAATGTAGTTAGTCTCATATTGAATAACAAATTCTTTTTAGCCAATATTCTTCCCTTTAAGACTTTACATTTTCTGCTTATAAAATTAGTGTAGATCAAAATTGATTCTAACATTAACGTAAAATGTATTGTTCATTTTTATTTATCTTTCAGTCATAAGTCTAAATGGTTCTGAAGTTGTTCTGCTGATAATTTTGTCACTATTTTCAACTTATTTTAGAAAAAAATACCTTAACTAGAGTATTGGAGAGTCTCTTCTGATTTGTTGCTTCTACTATTGTACCCAAAGTTCAGGTAGTTTTAAAATTTTAATATTGATAATATTTATTGTTATAGTAATTTTTATAAGCAGGTTAATATTTGGGGTCACCTCTAATTTTCATTCATATATACCTTTTAAGCCTGAAAAAATGGTCTATTTTTAGGAGTAGATGTATTTTGAAACATTGAGGTCATACCTGCAGTTGTAAACTTTAGTGCTATTTTAAAATTTTATTCTACCATTGTGTCTTTTCATGCATTTAAGGTTTCTTATCCATGTTAGCAGAAACAGAATGCTTTGGTGGATAGAAGTCCTTTTTAGCCAGCTCAGTTTATTGCAGCTGCTCTTGATCTCCCATCTGTTGCTTTAAATGACAATGCCTCTTATTGCTCAATCTGTGCATGTGCGTATAAAGTTTCCTTCTCTCACAGTAACACAAGAAGCCATAATATAAACCAATACTACTTATAGACTGGACTTGTATTACACTCTTATTTAAAACAGATGTCTTTCATCTTCTTATTATTCATGTTTTTTTTTCATATTGGTAGAATAGGCTATGGATGTCTTTCCATGAAATCTGACAAGTGTTTGGAAACGTCTCAATTTAATCAAAGAGAGACTATATTAGAGTGATAATTCTTTCCCTTAATAAGCTCTTATCAATTTCTCCTTTTTATGAGACAATTCAGTTAACAACACCAAAATCAGTACCTACATTTTTATTGAAATTAATATCTATTCAACAAAATTTCGTTTTAAACCTTAAAACAGAAATGGTAATTTTTATGTTAAGTAACTATGCTATTATATTTTTATTATATGTTAAGACCCATAGAAGTGTAAATGAGAAAATAGCTATAAGAAAACCAAATACTAACTGGGTTGGTTGACATATAAAGCCAAATGTGTCCCTGGATGGGTCTTTTTCCTGAGAGTGGTAAGCTTGTTTGCTTGGGAAAGAATTTTCACTCTCAACTTGCTAGAATTGATTTTACACTGTAACCCATACATCTGAACATACAGTAAGACTCTGAAACAACATTTGAACAAGGTATTTACACTATTTTTTCTTGCTGTTTATCAAGATCTGTACTTACAAAGCAACTTAAGGTTTCCTCCTCTGAAGCTGGATGTACATAATTCACAGTAACTTAATCATCACTGTGTAAAATAGTGTAAATAGTATACGCAGACTAAAAGTGATAAACATACCATAAATTTTCTGTATTTTTAGCACTCTGATAGCTTATATATTAGGCTTGGAAAAAATAAAAAAACAAGAGTTTTCCTCCTAGAATTCCCATCACCTCTTACCAATTCCTAAATATTGTCACACTTTTTGTCTTCTAGAAACTGAGATCGGAGTAGTACTCTCGGCTAAGCTTCCTGGAATATGTTTGGCTAACAATATAGTGCTTCCTTAGTATTTCTTTCAGTAAAATATACCAAATATTTTTAAATACCTATATATACAGATACTTTTAAAATACCTATTTGATTACAAGATGTGTTGGAAAAACTGCTTGGAGAAATTTAAACATATTCGTAGATTATTTTGAGTAGAAGCGAGAGATCACTCTGAAAATTCTACATTTTTCCATTTCTCTTTAAAAATAGGCAGATCTCTCAAAAAATCACTTCCTGACGCCCCAAATCTTCAATTTGTGTCTTTTAAGTTTTAGGTCTTAATCCAAAGAACCCTTTAAACTTTATCAATAGCATTTTCCTCATCTGCCACCAGGTGGCAGGTGGATCCACTTTTCGGAGCGCGACCCCGACCCCGCCCTACCGGAAGCTGTCATGTAAAGGAAATCTCTCTGGCCACGCCCAGAGTTCAGCACCCTGGCCACGGACAGCGACACCGCCCAATTCAGTTCCATGACTCGCTGCAGAGATTTTCACCTGACAAAGGAAGTGGCCAATCCCAACTGGTTCCAGGGGCCGCGTGACTGGCTAATTTACAATGCCAGAGGTGGAGGGGGATAGGAACCCCTTGTTTTGGGATTTTTAGCCTGGAGGAGGAACCGGCTGATATTAAATAATACACCATATTGCAAAATCCTGTGGTTGTTTTTCTCTCTCTACTCTCCGGAATCTCAGTGACTCGTAAATGCTGTCTTGCTGTGGTACAGGGGCTAGATTACCCAACCTCCGCGTGTTGGTTTATTCCGACAAAATGCGTAAGACAGCAAAGGCGGTACAAAAGTCAGTGTGAGTTATGGCGGCCAATACCTCGACTTGCACAAAGCTGCCTGTCAGCTTTCCTAAGACACCAGCATCGGGACGGACTACATTTTCTTTTTCTCAGTTTCCAATTAATTAATCTTGGAAACACAAACAGCAGCTGATTTTGTTCTTGTTGTTCGCCTGAAATTACTATTTGAGGCAAAGACAATGATTGGAGTGAAGCACGAGTGTGTTCTAGAAATAATGGTTTAGTTGTTATCTTCCAGTTGCCTAGTGACTAGTTAGACAAAAAGAGCCTTGTGAGTGGGAATTATTTGCGTTTTAGAACGGCAGAAACCCAGAGGCAAATGAAAATGGGTTCAGGATGGCATAATATATTACCTCGGACTAGCGTTTAGAATCAATCTCATTAAATCTCAGTGCTGGGGAAGTAGGCAGCGCTAAAGAGGAAAAGTAGCCAGTTAAGGTTCACAAGTAGGTTAAATTCAGCCGAGTTTTTGTTGTAATTTATCCGTATTATATGGATTGCTTTCTCATTCCCCGTTGTTTTGGCGGCGACAAATGCGGATTTTAACCAGCAGAGGGCGAATCGACTGCATTTTTCAGCCCTCAGACACTCCCTCTTTCTCCCTTCTCTGCCCCTGGGAAATTAATTTACTAAGCTCTTCAAATATAGACGAAGCTGAGGAAGGTGTTGTGGAAGGCGAGCAGCGCACAGGACTTGGCAGAGTACCCGTGCCCTGTCAGCCTTGGATGTGTGGCCGCGCCGCACTCCTGATGACACGCATTTCCTTGCTTGGGGCTGCAGAGGGGATTGCAGGGGTTGTTGCAGTAGAAGGCGGGGATGAAAAGCACCCTCATCCCCAGACGCCATGGATATTTAGGATCACTAGCTTCAGAGAACTGAGAGGGCCTAGTAAAATTAATGTAAACGATGAAGGTGGGAAAGAGAAAATAAACCGTCTGCGTCTCAGGGCCAATACTCAGTGAGCTAGAACAATAACCAAAAGGGATGGGGCGGGGTGGGGGGTCTCTGCTCTGGCTTTGCCTCTCTGGGAAGAAAAATTGGAGAATGAGGAGTAGGGAAAGGGAGAGATGAGAACAAAGACTAAAAGTTTGGCTGAGTCATCTTTAAAAGACAAGCAAAGCAAGCCAGCCCAAGGGAAGAGACAATGAAAGCAAGCCTGCCAGAATGCAGAGCAGAGCAATAAAGCATGTTGTACAACGTTAATTTATTGTTGGGCGGAACCCTCCTCATTCTGGAGGGGCATACCACTTGCTCCAGAGGGATAATTTACTTTGTATTGTAAGACTTTGCAGAATCCCCCTGGGCAGGCAGCCAGAACTCCCATTAATTCAGCATGTCCTTTCTCCTTCACATATTTATGTCTTAGAATTCATCTAACTCGGTTTCAAACTAGTAAAATTAATTTTTTTCTAGAGGCATTAAATTTTATGCAGTATTGCATTTTCTCTCCCTCAGTCATTAAATTCCTGTAGTGCTTCTGCTTAAAGGACACCATTTTATTAATAAATTCAATTCATAAGATAGTATTATATTCCCTTGGAGTTGGTATTGGAGAGGACAAGAGTAAGACATCTTAAGATAGATCAACACTTTTCAGAATGCATGATTTGACTCACAGTTTCATGACCAATTTTACAGATAAATTGCACTGCCGTGGTGTTTTGCAGCACACCTGTGTTTCTGTAGCATTTCCCCCGTAAAAGAGCACTTGTAAATTTCCAATGCATACACTAAAATTTATTCATGTTGTTTCAAGATCCAAACAAGTGCTTAGTATTGGCTAATATAATCTCCCCATAAAAACAAGAATTATCTTTTTAAAATCGAAGTACTAAGTCAGTGAGCAGGCACTTAGTGAAAGAGAATATCCAAATAGCCAATAAGCATATGAAAAGGTTTATAACATCCTTAACTGTTAAAGAAATGGAAATTTAAGCCACCACATCGAAAAGTCTGTATCCATCCAAGAGCATGGCTAAATAAATAAATAATAAAAGCTGGCATTTTCAAGCCTTGGAAAGGATAAAGCAGCTCCAGCTATCACACAGTACTGATGGAGTGTAAATTGTTACAACCACTCTGGAAAGCTGGCAGCATTTACTAAAGTTCAATAAAGCATACCCCTAGATATGCACTCTTAGGTATATATCCAATAGAAATGCCTACGTGTATGTACAAAAAGACATAGACAACAATGTTCATCATAGCTCAAACCTGGAGCAATCCAAATGAACCTCAATAGTTCAATGGATAAAGATGTTGTTGTTGCCATATACAGAAACATACAGAGCAATGACAATTTTTTTAAAACTACTACATACAACAATATGTATCAGCCTCACAGACATAATGCAATATTTAGCAGGAAAAAAATCAGAAACAAATTTTTATATGATTCTATTAATTTAAAGCTCAATAACTGCATAAACTACCCTAAGATGATTAAAGTGAGGATAGTGGTTGCTTCGATGGAGATAAAGACTGGAATGGGGAATGAGGGAGACTTCAGGATTTGGTAATGTTCTACTTCTTGATCTGGGTGGCAGTTACATGAGTATATTCACTGCAAGAAACTATTAAACTGCACACTATGATTTGTACATGTTAAGTATGGTTTATTACAATAAAAATATACTAAAAAATTTTACTGATACAAATATTTGTATGTATTTATGGAGTACATGTGATATTTTGTTTAAAAGACATAAGACAGATTATGTTGCACCCATGCTTAAAACAATTCAATGTCTTCCCACTGCATTGAGAGTAAAATCTGGATTCCTTAATATGGCCTATAAGGCCCTGCGTAAACAAATTCTATCTAAATTTCTAATCTTATTAACCACTTCCTCCCTCAGTCACCACTCGTGAATTACTCTGACCTTCCAACAGTTCCTAGAACATTAATTAATCTCTTTTCAGTCTTGGGGCCCTTGAGCTTGCTGTTTTCTTTACCTGGAATGGGTTATCACCAGCTCTTTGCATGACATGTTCCTTCTAATCTGTCAACTCAGATTAATGACATCTCTTTAAAGAAGTTATCTTTGACTCCCATCTAAAATCACTGTGTTATTTTTCTATTTGCTGCTGTGACAAATTGTCATAATGTTAATTTCCCCTTGCTATGTAATATATTCACAGGCGTCAGGACCAGGATGTAGGTGTCTTTAAGGGGGACATTATTCTACTTGCCACAGTGCACTTCTTTTATTGATTACAGCATTATGCTTATTTCAGTAGAGCACTAATCACAATTTTAAATACTTTTATATATATTTGTTTACTTGTTCACTGTCTAACTTCTCCACTCTAATGTAAATTCTAGTGAAAGCAGAGACCCTATCTGTCCTGTTCTCTTCTGTTTTCCTGGTGCTTAGCATGATACCTGGCACATTGTAGGGGTTCAGGAGGTATTTGTGGAAATAATAAGTAAATTATTAACGTTTAGCCTCTGCTTTGATACTTAACAGCCCTATTTGCTTTTTATCGTTCTTGCTCATATAAAAATAAATATTATATCTCAGTAGTAGAGAAATTTCTGAAGAGATATTAGCGTAGATTTTTTTCAAGTTCTCCATCATACTAACTCACTATAAAAAATCATGCCTACAGATATAGGCCCATATATGTCACATAGGCCTGTATCTGTAAATTGATTGTAAAAATTTACACTCCAGCCGGGCGCGGTGGCTCAAGCCTGTAAT
>NW_012114966.1:459287-579383 GCF_000951035.1 Colobus angolensis palliatus | reverse complement strand
AAAAAAAAAAAAAAAAAAAAAAAAAAAAAAAAAAAAAAAAAATTTACACTCCACTATATATATCTTCATATATGTATATATATATATCTTCATAATATAACTTTATGTTTTATTGGAGTTAAAAGGATAATTCATAAATTGCCACTTCATGGAAAATAGCACATCACAAGACTTATGCAGCTAAAGCAAAAGTAATCTAGAATAAACAGTTGGAATTTGTTACAGTCACATGAGAAAAAATATGGTACATGGGGCTCTAAGTATGATACTATGATGTAGCTAGAAAAACAGTTATCAGTCATCAAATAATCATTGCTTATTTCTCTTTTTCAGGTTGTAATACCAGATACTAGAAAATTTAAAATACTTGGTAATTTATTCATTTATTCAGCAGATATTTATTGAGCACCTATGAAGTGCCAGACACTAGACTCTGGGCAAAAGCATGAATAATATATGGTATGAATTATTAGGGAACACCTGCCTTTAGGGAGTCCACAAATAGCTACACAATATTATATGAAATAGTGGCAAACGTTATAAAGGAGAAGGGGGTTTTGAATGGAGATTTGATTTACATTATGAAAAGACAAGTCTGGCTGTTATATGGGTAGAAGAAGGGAAATTCATTAGAAGGTCATGGCAATAATGCAGGCCAAAGATAATGGTAGTTTGTACAAGGGTGGGAGTGCTGAAGTTAAAAAAATTGGTTGGGTTTGGAGCATAATTTTTTTTAAAAAATTGGCATGATTTCATGATGGATTTAATGGAAAATGAAATAATAAAAGAAAGAATGCGCTCTGTTTTGAGTATCTTAGTGATTGGTGGTGTCATTACTAACATGGGGAAAGTTAGGGTTAGTTTCGGAATGGAAAAATCAACAATTTTATTTTGGACATGCTAAATTTGAAATACTTGTTAAATATCTAAGTCATATCAAGTGGGCAAATGAATATTTGGATCTGGGGACTTAGAGGAGATGCCATATCTACAAATATGAATTTGAAAGTAAAGATTAGGAAAACTATAAAGCAATGAAGTGAGGTCACCTGAAAAATTCATGTAGATAGAGACGATGGTGAATCCTAATACACATCAGCTTTAGAGGTCTAGAAAATGGTTCAAAGAAGCCAGCAAAGGAGACTGAAGGAGGGAATGACCAGTGTGGTAGAAGGAAATTCAGGAAAGAATGTCGCCTGAGAGCCATGTGGAGAAACTGTTTTAAGAAGGAGAAAGGAAATACTGCTTTAGTTTAGTAAAATGGGACTTGAGATAGAAAGATGGAAGCCTCTTGTGACCTTGGCAGAGCAGATTCAATGAAGTAGTAAAATAAAGACCTGATCTAATATGATAATCCATTATGAAAATGTTACAGAGCTTGAGTTCATTTTAAATAATGCTACTCAAAGTAGAAGTCATATGAATTGCTAAGATTGATGGTCTATATGCATAATTAATTAACTTCTAAATTCACAATTTCTTAATATTAGTAGATCAAAGTATATAGATTGTTTTACTGTAATGATGGCTGCCTAAAGGGAATACTGAGTCGTGATTTCTTCATAGCTCTAAAGATACTATTTAATTCTATGATTTATAATAATGAAAATAATAGTTTTAAATTCTTCCCTTCTTCTGAGATATTACAAATACCTACTCTGGACCTCAAAATAGAAAAATAAGCTTTCTTCATAAAGAGCTCTTTGTTGAACATCCTATGTTTCTGAGGACTCCATGTGATGCATTGATGTTTGCAAGCAAGTTATTTGTATTATTTGTGTTTGTACCATGATGAGGCTGTTTTCAGTAATTGTTGTAATTACTAGGTCTCCTAATCTTGCAAACTGTCCACTCTACAAAGCTCATGTCCATTCTATGGGCCCAGTAAAGGAGCTTTAGAATACTGTCACCTGAGCCAGCTCTTTTTCACAGCATTGTACAATCAAGGGACTTCTCTTCTAAAGATTGGTTTTTACCTAACCCTCGATCACCGCTATGGTCATTCAGTTACTAAATATTATTAGGTATCTTCTACGTTTGGCCTCTCCTGGAGTCAGAAAAATGTAATGTCGAATGAGATGGATCCCATCCTAGCCTCACAAAACTTAGATCCTAATGGGTAAGATAGACAAAAAAATTGTTACAACAAATATGTTACAGACCGCCAGGATAAGAATATAGGGTAATAGAAGAAATCAAAACTACAGATGGGAGATGGGAAGCTGGGAAAGGCTGGGCTCTGAAAGATGAACAGTTATCAAAGAGGAAGGAAAACAATTGTAAAAAGCTAGTACAAAGATTTAGAAGCAATGAAAGGATAGTGCATTTGAAGAACACTGTGGGAAAGGGAATAAAATTTATCATTATTTTTCTCTCCTTTAGGGTGACTTGCCTTAATACGTCTTAGTGACCTTCAAACCACCTTAAAAATTGATTATTCATTGTCAAATTTTATTTTTTGCCTATAAAGGCTATTTATTTTTATGTAGTAATCAGTATTCATTAGCTAACAAATATTATGATACTGCTTATCTATTAGCTAATATTTCTCTAATTGTTATATAATATATAAATTATAAAAATATATGATATATAAATTATAAATATATTGTATAATATATAATAATTAGAGAAATATTAGGTAATACAGATAAGCACTATCATAAGGTGATAATCAGTTTTAGCAATATTTTTGAAATTCTTTTCAGATAATTTTGGAACATTTTTAAAGTATTATTCTCTAACTCTTCCAAGATTGCCTAACCACTCCAGTTGTTCATTACTTCACTCTCATGAGGCTCTAAGGGGTTTCTGTACAGATTAAGCATTTCCTCTTATTCCAATTCCATAATATGAATCATGATGAATATAGTAATTTATCAAGAAATATTTAATAAGTGATGCTTTATTTCTAATATGCTCTGAGTATAACACTGAAAGAAATTCAATTTTTCTAAGATTTAATAAACTCAAGATAACACCTAACTGATGATTCATCCTCTTATTATTCCTGAAAATCTGAGTGTGGAAGAGGTAAATGAAAGCAGGTAATTAGGTGTTATGCAGAGTTTAAATTATATTTTTTTCTGTGCAAAATTGAAGAGATATCCAGTATAGTTTTAATTTTATATATAAGGAAACTGAAGACCAGTAAAGTAGAATGTCCAATATTACACCTCAAGTTAGCAAAACAAAAAGTCCTGGAAATCAGATTCTGACTCAAGTCTAGTGCTTTTCTCATTATAATATCTTTGTTCTCATTTTTTCTTTTTCTTTCTTTCTTTCTTTTTTTTTTTTTTTTTTTTTTTGAGATAGGGTCTCACTTTGTTGCCCAGGTTGAAGTGCAATGGCATGCATGGCTCAGCAGCCTAGAACTCCTGGGCTCAAGCAAACCTCCTGCCTCAGTCTCCCAAGTAGCTATGACTACAAGTGCGTGCCATCAGACCTGGCTAATTTTTTTTTTTTTTTTTCTGTAGGGACAGGGTCTCACTGTATTGCCCAGCCTGGTCTTGAACTTCTGGTCTCAAGTGAGCCTCCTGTCTTGGCCTCCCAAAGTGTTGGGATTATAGTCATGAACTACCACACCTGGTCTCAAAGTGCTTTTGATCTTTAAAAGTTTGAGGGCCACTGCTTAGAAATCCGTTTGTTTAGTCAATAAACAAATATTTATAAAGGACCTATGATAGGATCGTTCTAGGTATTGGGGATACAGTAATGAATGATTGACAAAAATTTCTGCTTTCTAGGAACCGGAGAGATCATCAGACCGCTGATACCAACTGGGATTTTTGTAGGACTGGATGCATTTGAACTTCAGGTATGTGAACATGTACGCGTGTGTGTGTATTCAGTTTGTTTCATTTACATTTGAGTACATGAAGATATAATTTCCATGCAATAAAATTCATTATTTTAAGGGGTACAGTCTGACAAGTTTTGACAAACATACATAGTCATTTAACTACCACCACAATAAAAATATATATTTTCATTACCCCAAAAAGTTCTTTCATGACTCTTTGTATGTAACACTTTACCCCCCCTGCAGCTTCCGATAAAACTGATCTGATTTCTATCCCTGTTTAAATGGAGTGATATAGTAGGTACCCTTTTGCAGCTAGCATTTTTCATTTAGCATAATGCTTTGAGATTCATCCACCTTACTGCATGTATCAGTAATTGGTTCATATCCGTTCATCTCCAATGTTCAGTAATTGAGCTTCAGTTTTCGCATCCTAACTGAGCACAAAGACCAAGTGAAAAGATTTCGAATCAACTAGTGTAGGAAGTCTAGTAGGAGATTCTCCTTCATCAAAGGAGAGACCCTGAGATAAATACAGCTTAGTGTTAAGTGAACTAGATATGACTTCCACCCGGGGACTACCAAAAAACCCTAACTGAAAAACCTGACTGTTCCTGAGACTAACTGTAGGGGCAGGGTGGTGGGAGAATAGGAATCACCACTAGGGATCTGAAACCACTTCTGGTTTTCATGCAGTCTTTTTTTTTTTTTTCTTAATTGAAATATTTTATCTTATTTTTTAATTTTTTTATTTTTGTGGGTACATAACAGGTATATTATTTATTCTCATGTAGTTTTGAAGCTTGTATTCAGTAGACATGGATAGTTGGGAAACAGAAACAAAACTTCAAGTTGAAAATATAATTTTATGTTGATCTCAAATTTCTAGTACCCCTGGAGCCTGGACAAAGTAAGTACATATTATCTCTAGAATAATCCACCTTTATCCCAGGCTTCAAATAATTTCTAAATATAGAATTCTAAGGAAAGTGGGCAATTTACCATAAAAAAAACCAATGTAACAAGATACTAGATTGAGATCCAGCAGAAATAAAAACAACTGAAGCAGGCATACAGTGACTTCAGATAATGAAATTATTGAATACAATATAAAAAGATTATATTTAATATATTTAAAGAAATAAAAGACAAGTTTGAAAATAAGCAGAGGGAAAAACATCATGGAGGAATGAGCAAGCATATTTGGATGAAGAACACATAAAACTTCTACAAATACAAAAATGTAATGAATAAAAGTTTAAAATTCAGTTAGTAGGTTTAAGAACAAATCAGACACGAATGAAAAAGAATAATAGACTAGAAGACAAGCAGACTGCAAGACAGAAAAGAGATAGAGATTATAAAAAGGGTTTAAAAGACATAGAAAATGGAGTGAAATGATAAACATAGGTATAATTGCAGTCTCTGAAGTGTAAAAGAGGAGTAGAAGCAATATTTAAAGAGATAATTAATTAGAATTTTTCATAATACCAAATCACAAATTCAGAAACCAAGTGAATCTCATATAAAATAAAAACAAACACATACGTACAGCATCGTATAACTGCAGGACAGTGAAGATGAGAAAGATTATCTTAAAATAGATATAGAAGAGAGATTTATTTTAAAGTAGTGACAGACTTCAGCACCACAGGAAAGGTAAATTTTTTTTAAAATTCAAAAATAGGATGGGCACTGTGGCTCATGCCTGTAATCCCAACACTTTGGGAGGCCGAGGTGGGTGGATCGCTTGAGGTCAGGAGTTCAAGACCAGCCTGGCCAACGTGGTGAAACCCCGTCTCTACCAAAAATACAAAGATTAGCCAGGTGTGGTGGCCAGTGCCTGTAATCCCAGCTACTTGGAAGGCTAAGGCAAGAGAATCATTTGAGCCTGGGAGGTGGAGATTGCAGTGAGCAGAGATTGCACCACTGAACTCCAGCCTGGGTGACAGAGTAAGACTGTGTCTCAAAAATAAATAAATAAATAGTAAATAAAGTAGTGACAGACTGAGAATGAACTCAGCAGCAAAAGAGGAACGTTAAGACAATGGAATGATATTGTCAATGTTCTGATATAAAATAAAGTTAATCTAGAATTCAAAGCCTAGCATAAACATGGAGAAACCCCGTCTCCACTAAAAATACAAAATTAGCTGGGCGTGATGGTGCATGCCTGTAATTCCAGTTACTTGAGAGGCTGAAGCAGGAAAATCGCTTGAACCCAGGAGGCAGAGATTGCCGTGAGCCGAGCCATTGCACTCCAGCCTGGGCAACAAGAGCCAAACTCTGTCTCAAAAAAAATTAAAAATAAAAATAAATTCTCAAAAGCAAATATGAAGTAAAGACATTTTCAGACTCCAAAAGACAAGTTTACCACCAACAGACCATACACTAAAGCAATTCTAAAGATTACACTTTAGGCAGTATCTCCTTTTTAAGGCTGAATAATAGCCCATGGCATATATTTGTATCACGATTTCTTTGTTTGTTCATCAGTCAATGGAAAATTGAGTTGTTTCCATACTTTGGCTCTTATGAATAATGCTGCAATGAACATGGGAGTGCAGATACCTCTATGAGGTTATGATTTTATTTTCTTTAGGTGTACATCCAGGAGAAGAATTGCTGGGTCATATGGCAGTTCTATTTTTAATTTTTTGAGGAACATCCATACCGTTTTCTTTAATGGCTATGCCAATTTACATTCCCACCAACAGTGTACAAGTGTCCCTTTTTCTCTAAATTCTTACCAACACTTGCTATCTCTTGTCTATTGGTTAATAGCCATCCTAAGAAGGAGATACTGCCATTTACAACAACATGGATGAAACTATGGGACATTGTGCTAAGTGAAATAAGCCAGATACAGAAGGAGAAATACTGCATGATCTCACTTATACGGAGAATCTAGAAAAAAACCAAATACAGGCCAGGCATGGGGTAGCTCACATCTGTAATCCCAGCACTTTGGGAGGCCAAGGCAGGCAGATCATCTGAGGTGGGGGAGTTCAAGACCAGCCTGGCCAACATAGTGAAACCCCGTCTCTACTAAAAAACTACAAAAATTAGCCAGGCATAGTGGCGGGCGCCTATAATCTCAGCTACTCGGGAGGCTGAGGCAGGAGAATCACTTGAACCCGGGAACCTGAGGTTGCAGTGAGCTGAGATCATGCCACTGCACTCCAGCCTGGGTGACAGAGCGAGACTCTGTCTTAAATAAATAAGTAAATAAATAAATGAAACATAAATAAAAGAGAAAATCCATCATGATTATGTAGGAGAATAGGAGAATGTCCTGTTCTCAGGAAGTGTATGTTGCTTTATTTAGCAGTGATGTGTCATGTCCAAAACATATTTTGAAATGGTACACCAAAAATTACACAGAGAGGAAGGAAGAGAATGAAGGATGGAAAGGGAAAGAGGGAAGGAAAGGGTAAGGGAGAGAGAAAGAGAGAAGCAAATGTGGCCAATGTTAAATGGTGAATCTTGATGAAAAGAATGTAGAGGTTTATTTTACTACTGTCAACTTTTCTATAGGTTTAAACTTTTTTAAAAAAATAAAATTGAGCATTGCAATGATCTCTTCAGGACAAGTACTAATTTCTAAAATGAAGAATAGTGGTTTCAAATGAAGTCATCTGAACCTACAGCCAAGTAGCTATGAGTACTAATTGTTTAAATATAATTATCTTAAAACTCAGGCTGGTTGCAGTGGCTCACACCTGTAATCTCAGCACTTTAGGAGGCTCAGGCAGGTGGATCACTTGAGGCCAGGAGTTCAAGACCAGCTTGGCCAACATGATGAAACCTCATCTCTACTAAAAACACAAAAATAAGCCAGACATGGTGGTGTGCATCCATAATCCCACCTACTCGGGAGGCTGAGGCATGAGAATCACTTGAACCCAGGAGGTAGAGGTTGCAGTAAGCCAAGATCATACCACTGCACCCAGTCTAGGCAACAAAGCAAGACTCTGTCTCAAAAATATAATATGATATAATGTAATATAATAATTTTAAAACTATAAAAAAGAAATTAGAGGAGGAATTGGAGATAGTATAGGGAACACTTTCAAGGAATTTTTTGTATAAAGAAGAGAGAAATGTGCAGTAGCTGAAAGGAAAAACGAGGTCAATAAATAGTTATTTTAAGATGTGAGAAATAAGAACATGCTTGTATGGTGATGGTAAAGATCCAGTAGAAAAGAGAAAATTGATAATACAGTGGTGGTAGAAAGCAATGTCCTTGAGTACATGACACAGAGAGTTCATCTAGTAGTCACAGAACATAACGTAGAGTATAAGAGAACAAAGGCAGGTCAGTAGGTCAACAAGATAAAAACTTATGGGCAGCTCCTATGATCATTTCATTCATCAGATTTATTCAAAGTTAGATGTTCTACTGATGGAGGAGTGGGAGGAGTGCTGAAAGTTGGAAAGAGACCAGAACGTAGGAATCAGTCAAGGTAGGATGAATGCAGATTAGAGAGTAAATGGGCTAGGAAAATACTATATAATTGCCAGACAACATTAAGGGCCACTTGAGATTTGTAATTACAAATATAAAATGAGAACAGCTAGCAATATTGTGATGTTTTCCTCCTGTTACATTAACATATGTGAATACAAGCCTGATGTGGGCAAAGTTTTAGGTTTACAAGTCTTTGAATTTATAAATCTAGTTTTTGATTTATGAAGCTTCGGATTTTTATAAGCAAGTATATTAAAGTGAGGGAGGGTCATGGATTTTAAGGTATATAAAATAGAGTGATTGCAATGATTGACTGCAGATTTTTCACTGGATAAGAAGAATTAGGACATGAAGTGGTGGGGAAGATGAAAATATAGTAGGACTAATAGATTTTATGTATTGAAATGGTTGGCATTATTTTTCAAGTTAGGGTCTTAGAGGGAGTAAGCTGGGAAAATTGTAGGGGGCAATTAGAAAGTTTGATGCTTGAAATTGATACTTAGAAATTAGGAAAGTGTTGCAGTCACTGATAACATAAAGATATTTGACCTTAGATGGGAGTAGGTAGCTGAGGTGAGTAGAGTACTGGGTAATTCAAGGAGAGAAGATCAAGAAATGGAGAAGGTAGACTGTTAAAAGAAACATCTATGTGGATATTGAAATCACCAAGTATTATGTTTAGAAAGTACTGGAGAAGATGATGAGCCAGCAGTTAAAATCATCAAGAAATGACAGTGAGTGACATGGGATCAGGAGATGACTGCTACAAGGAGAGGTAGTGGGTGTTAAAATTTGATGACTTGAGATTCTAGGCTGAATGTTGTTAGGCAGAAAGGAGGTAGGGAGATCTGGAAGTGGCAAGGTAGGGTGATATGGAAGTGGCAAGTGGTAGGGTGATCTGGAAGGAGCAGGGAAGATAATTTCTTATTTCTAGGCCCAGTGTTGTAAAGGCTAAGGAAAAAATCACAGCTACATTTTGAGAAGAATAATGGAAATAATCTCCTTAGGGAGAACCAGTGTTCAGTTTAAAAAAAGGAAGCAAATTTTCAGAAAAGAGGCTGCGGACATAGGGAATTTTGCTGATGACTGACCACAGGGCATAATACAAAGACTTCAGAAGTTAAGGAAAGACAGAAATAGTGTTTAAAAAAAAAAGTCTACAGAACAACATGGGATTTACTCTCCGAGTGAAAGGAGATGGTCAGGGAGTTCTGAACTTTTGGAAACTAGCATAAACCATGACCTTAATGCTGATGGTCACATGGTGATGGTAAGGCCATAAGTTAGGGGTGAAGGATTTGGATTGTATCACAAATATAAAGAATTCTGGGGCTCTCGCTTAGCTAAAACTGATGCTTTCCTTTAAGCCCAGGGCCACATAGAGACTGTGTTTGACCTGTGCCAATGCAGATATGGAGACCAGAGACAAGGCAGTTGCTGTCTGGTGTGAGTTTCTTTCCATCTGTCTTGGATGTTATCCATAAATGGAGGAATCAAGTTTCTGGCTTTGTACCCTTTTTGAAAACAAATTTATTCCTGAAGCCCATGCTTCTCAGATGATCAGAATATTGGGATGATAGTTGTGCTGCTGATACTGCTAGCTCTCACATGGGGCAGTAGCCTGAGAAAACCAAAGGGCAATAAGCATGACTGAAATTTAGCACTGAGCTGAAGAATATTCCTGTTTTCCTATGGCTAGGTTGGGTACTCTTCAAATATGGAAAGTTCAGTTAGAACCTCCCAAATGAATTTTTTTTGAAGTTTAAAAATTCACTACTTTTTATCACTAAGATCAGAAACACAATGGCCTAATCAGTAACTGTGGACATTTTGAAACATCCTAATATTTAAGAGGAAATTAAAAGTAAGCCTTGCTTACTATCAGTGTTAAAAATCACAAATAGACACACACATACTGAATCACTGTAATAACTCCCTGGTCTTAGTTCACTGAGTCTCTGCAGATTCAATTTGGCATCAAATAACAGCCCATTCTTCTCTGCCACAGTGGTCATTTGGAGCTGATGAGGAGAGAGATAGCACTTTAGCTGCATAGAAGAAGAAAGAAGTGCTCCAAGGTGACATTTTGTTTTGAAAGAAGTGTGGAGATGTAAGTTTGTCGATCTGTTTTTATAAACAACACTTACCAAAATTGGAGACCATAGTATCTTTTCTTAAACCAACTTAATTAATTAAGGGTTAAGATACTTGAATTTGCCTTTGGTTATGTCCCTAACACCTAAAAGTCATCAAATTGTTCTTACTTACAATTTCCTCATCTATGCAAGTGAAAAATAAAACTGCTTGAAAGCATTAAAAGGGATTTCCAAGTCATTGCTGATTTGAAACCAGGGTGCTTCAACTTTAACCTTCAAGATAAGCATGTTCACGTCTTCAATTCCAGGCCTTGGCTAACACGCAAGACAGGCAAGCTGCTCTCAGAAGAGACCTCACTTATGCAAAGAAGGCAACCAGAGGTAGATGCCAAATTCAAAGTGGGACGCTGTAAGTAATGATTACAAAATGGATTAGGTTCCTAGAAGGACATGATGTGTATACCAAGAGGGATGAACAACCTTTTGTTAAATAGCATGCTAAGATGATGACAGGAATTTAGTTCACCTTGGTACCAATTCACCTAAAGTCAATTCTCCTGATGCCAATTTACCCTAATTAATTCATCTAAAATTATCATTTTCTAGAGCAATGGTTCTCAATCCTATCTATGCACTGAGTGATTCTAACCTGGGGAATTTTCCAAAACAATGCCCAAGCCACAACCCCAGAGATTCTGATTTATTTGGCTTGTAGTAGAGCCCAGGCATTGTCACATAAAGTGTAAGATATCAGTTAGATGTAAATTTTAGAGAAAACAAATAATATTTTCATATACGTATGTCCCAAATATTGTATAGGAGATATTGCACGAGGCATACTTAAAGTAAAAAGTTATTTGCTATTTATTTGAAATTCAAATTTAACTGGACATCTTATGTTTCATTTGTTAAATGTGGCAACTCTGTAACTCTAGGTTTAGCCAGGACTAACAACCACTGCTCCAGTGTATATAGGTCTTATAAACTGGCCTGGGTTTATTTAATGTTTTCCAAATAATTTTTCTTCTTTTTTTTGAGACAGGTTCTTACTCTCTCACTCAGGCTGGAGTGCAGTGGCACAATCTCGGCTCACTGCAACCTCCACTTCCCAGGTTCAGGTGATTCTTGTGCCTCAGCCTCCCAGGTAGCTGGGATTACAGGTGCGGGCCACCACACCCAGCTAATTTTTGTATTTTCAGTAAAGAGGGTTTTTGCCATGTTGCCCAGGCTGGTCTTGAACTCCTTGCCTCAAGTGATCCACCCACCTTGGCCTCTCAAAGTGCTGAGATTACAGGCATGAGCCACCACGCCTGGAAAATTTTGTGTGTTTTTTTTTTTAAGTATACTTTTCCCATTTCTAGGCAGCTAAATTCATTTTTTGGCTGTTAGTTTCTAAAGGACTGTCAAACGTGTTTTATTTTTATATTTCTAATAAAGATTTATAATATAAATATTTATAACACATTAGATAGGTATGTAATAAATATTTATAATATATAGTATATTTTGATTTATCTTATATAACCCTTTTGAGCATTTACTTCTTCTTGGCCATTTGCTGTTTTATATTTCTTTGTGCTTTTTCTTATTAATTTGTAGGAATTACTTATATGTATAGAAATTAGTCCTCTGATATAAATAAGAATTTATAATAGATTTATAATTTGACTTAAATTATAAATAATTTTATAATTTATATAATTTATTTAAAAATTATAATAAATTTATAATTTGACTTATTCATGGTAATTTTTAATGCAATTTTTAAAATTATATGTGCAACATAAGTATTTTCTCTTCCATAACTTCTTAGTATTCTGTTATTCTTATAAAATTTTTCCCCACTTTGAGATTATGTTTTAAAATTCACCCATTTTGTGGCAGAGGCTATAACTCCAATATTCTGTCCTCTTTAGATAGAGAATGATTATTTCTAATGGCTCACATTCTTGCATCAGGTTGTGACCATGTGAGCATGTAATTTTTTGTTGTCTATTTGACCAGTGAGAAATAAACAGAAATGTTAGGTGGGAATTCTGGGAAACCTTAAAAGACTTCTCTCTCTTGTTCCTGCTCCTGAAATGGCTGGAGATCTAGCAGCCATATTAAACTATGAGAGACCTTGATAACGTTCCATGCTAAGGGTGGCAGAACAGAAGATATGACCCTAGATCCTTAATGTCACAGTAAAGCTACCTCCACAGCCCTGCCTCCCTACATCCAGGCTTCTTTTTATGTGAGGAATATAATTGCTATCATATTTAAGTCACTTTTATTTTGAATCTTTAAAAAATACGCTAACCTAAACTAATCCTAACTGCTACACCACATTTGCTCTTGATAATTATATTATTTGCCCTCTCTCTCTCTCTCTCTCTCTCTCTGTCTCCTGGTGTATGTGTTTTACTTCATCTTGAATTTATTTTGGCATATAATTCTTTTCAATATTTTATTGCAGCAAAATACACATAACATTAACCATCTTAACCATTTTTAAATGTATAGTTCAGTAGTATGAAAGGTATGTATTATGTTGTACAGCCATTACCACCATTCATCCATAACTCTTTTCATCTTGTGAAATTAAAACACTGTACCCATTAAACAATAAGTCCCCATTTCTTTCTCTGCACAGTCACTGGCAACAACCATTCTTTTTGACTCCATGACTTTGACTTCTCTAATATTTCATACAAGTAGAATCATACAGTACATTGTCTTTCTGTGACTGGCTTATTTCAGTTAGCATAATGCCCTCAAGTTTCATTCATGTTGTAGCATGTGCCAGAATTGCCTTCCTTGTCTGAAGTTGCATTATATTCCATTGTATGTATATCACATTTGTTTTTCCATTCATCCATTGATGGACACTAGGGTTGCTTCTACATTTAAACTATTGTGAATAATGCTGCTATTAACGTGGGTTTACAGATGTCTCTTTAAGACCTTGCTTTCAATTATTTTTGGTATATACCCAAAAGTGGTATTACTGGGTCCTATGGTAATTCTGTTTTTAATTTTTTGAGGATTGGTCATACTGTTTTCCACTGTGACTGCACCATTTTACATTCCCATCAATGGTGCACAAGGGTTAGAATTTCTCCACATCCTCACTAACACTTGTTATTTTCTGTTTTGTTTTGATGGTAGCTATCCACAAAACAAATGGCTACCATCAAAAGGATATGTGATAGCCAACCACATCCTGGGTGTGAGATGGCACTTCATTGTAGTTTTAATTTGCATTTCCCTGATCATTAGTGATGTTGAGTATCTTTTCATGTGCTTATTGGCCATTTGTATATCTTCTTTGGAGAAATGTCTGGTTAAGTCCTTTGCATTCTTTTTTTTTAAGACAGAGTCTGACTCTGCAGCCCAGGCTGGATTACAGTGGTACAATCTTGGTTCACTGCAACCTCTGCCTCCCAGGCTCAAGCCATCCTCTTACCTCAGCCTCCCAAGTAGCTAGGACTACGGGCATGCACCACCATGCCCGGCTAATTTTTGTTTTTTTTTGTTTTTTTGTAGAGACAAGGTTTTGCCATGTTCCCCAGGCTGGACTTGAACCCCTGAGCTCAAGCGGTCTGCCAGCCTCAGCTTCCCAAAGTGCCAGGATTACAGGCATGAACCATCACTCCCAACCCTCATTTTTTAATTGGGCTGTCTGTTTTTTGTTGTTGAATTTTTGGTGTTTTCTATATATTCTGAAGGTGTTTATCTTTTTATAAAGTAATACTTGCTAATTTTAAAAGATACAAGATGCGTATAATCAGAAAGAAGATACAGACTTTGTACCACTACTTAAAAATATACATTAAGAATTTTGATATGTTTCCTTCTAGTCTTTTTTCTTTCTTTTCTTTTCTTTTCTTCTTTTTTTTTTTTCCTTGAGACAGGGTCTCACTCTGTCAACCAGGCTGGAGTGGGGTTGTGCAATCATAGCGCACTGCAACCTTGAATTCCTGGGCTCAAGGGATCCTCCCCTCTCAACCTTCCAAGTAGCTGAGACCAGGGATACACCACCAGGCCCACCTAATTTTTAAAAAGTTTTTTTTTTTTTAGAGATGGGGTCTCACTATGTTGCCCAGGTTGGTCTCAGACTTCTCAAGCGATTCTCCTGACTTGGCTTCCCAAAGTGCTGGGATTATAAGCATGAGCCACTACGTTGGGCCCAATCTTTTTTCTTTGTATTTTACTTTATATAGCAAAGTACTTGGCTCATAATAGTTGCTAAAAAATATTGGTTGACTAACTGAAGTATGTATATTCTTTTACATGTTGATTTTTGCCTTTTAAGGACAACTTCATTAGTAGATGGAGCATAGGTTCATAACCATTATTATATCATTACTAATAAAAATGTAATGAAGATATTAGTGCATATGGCTTTGTCTAAATGTAATTTCCAGGAATGGAGAAAACACTTTAAACATCTTTAACGCTTTGGGTACACAATGACACAGTGTTGAATTTTGATGGGCATTAATAAATAATATTCCTCTTTGTGGCCAGT
Organism: Colobus angolensis palliatus; assembly: GCF_000951035.1. Lineage (NCBI taxonomy): Eukaryota > Metazoa > Chordata > Mammalia > Primates > Cercopithecidae > Colobus > Colobus angolensis. The sequence goes on along the minus strand of NW_012114966.1, from coordinate 564,501 downwards.
ATTTAAAGCAATAGAGGTATGAAACATAGAAGAAGGCAAATGGAGACCAAAATATCCTATTTATCACAATGAATCTCATATTAGAAATATATTTGTATCTCCAGGCAAATATGCCTCTTCTACAGACCTGCAGAATTAAACCCAGGGCAGGCCTCGCTGTCACACCAGCAAGAGTACAGCAGGAGCTCCGGGTGAGGAGTTTGATCCAAGAGGAAGAAAAGAGAACAGGAATGATTTATGCATGCCCAGTGTAGCCTTTCAGTTCATTTACCAGGTAAATCTTTTCCCCTAAAAAAGAGGGATCTAGTATAGAAAGGCTAGAAACATCAAGTCATCAGAGCTCCCCAAGAATGGAAAAAGGAGTGAAGAGAAAATGTTACTGCACATCTTTATGAGAACTAAAAACTGGAATTTTAAAAACTTCTTAATAATGTAACAAGTAACAAATGGTATCTAATTGTTTCAAGTTTCTACTTTTGATTACTAATGAAGTTGAACAGTTGAACATTTTCCTCAACATTTAAAAATTCATTGGTGACTCATTTGTTCATATGACTTGGAACTTGAGTATTTTTCTTATCAATTTGTATGATTTCTTTATATAATTCAAATTATCTTTTATTGTACTTTCTGTTAATATTTTTGGCAATGTTTTGCCTTTTAATTTTAGGATATAAAATAAATTTATGTAATCAAATCTGTTCCATTCTTTGTGCTTTAATTTACTGCCTTTAAGCTTAGAAAGTCTTTCTCCCCATAACGGACATGCACTTTTGTTTTACTCTAGTTCTTTATGGTTTAATTTATATTTATTTATTTAATCCAACTGATATTTTTGGGTTTTGTATAGTATGGGTAAAAACTCTTTAAAGTCTGCCTTCAACCTACCTGTATTTCTAAGTTTTCTTCTTTTAGCCCTCTGTGTTCTCACTGACTCCTCAGACAACCAAAGAGACAGGGAAAGAAGTGAAAAAGAAATAAAAATTATGTGATTTTTGTTTTCTTAATTAGGAGGGAACAGTCATCTCTGCAAGCAATCAAGTTTCTGTAGACACTTTTCCTTTCTCTTTTCAGTAGCCTAAGATGCACATGTTTTCTTTTTTCTTTTTTCTTTTTTTTTAAGATGGAGTTTCACTCTTGTTGCCCAGGCTGGGGTGTAATGGTGTGATCTCGGCTCACCACAACCTCTGCCTCCTGGGTTCAAGCAATTCTCCTGCCTCAACCTCCCAAGTAGCTGGGATTACAGGTGCCCACCACCATGCCTGGTTAATTTTTTGTATTTTTAGTAGAGAAGGGGTTTCATCAGGTTGGCCAGGCTGGTCTGGAACTCCTTACCTCAGGTGATCCACCTGCCTTGGCCTTCCAAAGTGCCGGGATTACAGGCATGAGCTACTGCACCCAGCCAACACATGTTTTCTTACAATAAAAGTAACTTTGAAAGTATCCAGTATAAACTCTAAAAATGGAAGAGAAAAAATTATCAACTTACTTTTAAGGCATACAAATACCCTCAGAAAAGAGTAAACTTATGGTTTCATATGGCCCATATGAAATGCCTTGAATTGGAAAAAGTGAATTGTTTCCTAATTAAATGTTAAGTAGATTTTAATTTTTTTAATTGTTGATTTTCTTAGTTGTTATTGGAAATTTCATTCATAACCTGACTCTCACTGGAGATTAGTAGATTACAAAGACATTCAATAAGGATAGTATGGGAAGAAGGTGAAGAAAAAGAATCATAAAGAGAGAAAAAAAATGGTGAGGTGGGTAGAAAGAATCAATGGAGAAGAGAAAAAGTATAGGAAAGAGGATGAATTGGGGAACTGGGAGGAGAAGGAAAGAGAAGAAAAAGAAAGAAACAGAAATTGATCCTCAATCACTCAAAATGGGTTCATGTGCCGTACTGTCAACTTTTAAAAAATGGCTTATATTTATTTAGTGCTTCCTCTGAGCCTGACCCTGATCTAAGCCCTTTATAGATACTAATTATTTCAACTCAATTATCTTTTCTATATACCATTAGACATTAGTGTCAAAATTTACTTTGTTGGTATTATTAACTTGCATTACCAACTCTTTCAATAGATCTAAGACTCTGTAAAGCAGGCTTGAGGTCTGCTATATGGGAAGTTAATTATACTTCTATTAAGGTACCCAGGGAACTAAAAACAATGACATGTTGGCTCCTTTTCCAAAAAGTATGGATGACAAAATCTTGCACCCTCCTATTTGGCCATTATGAGGACTGAAGGGTGGAGCTCTAGAGCCAAGGCATTTGGCCTACTGTACTTCATAGTTTCTAAGCTCCTGATCCAGCGAGTCCTCTGGGACACAGGCCTAATGCACTATGTTCCGTCTACTGAAATGTCAAGTCTGCATTTATTACAGTAATTATCCATTGCATGAATATATGGACTGAACATTGATTCTGAGATCACACATTGTAATCTATCTAACATATCCACCGGGCCAAATAATACTATCAATTTTTCACACTGTTTTAAAGCCAAATTTGCTGCTCAGATACTTAAAGGCACCTTGTATTCTGGTAAATAGTTGACACCGTAAGTCAGATCAGTCAATTTATAATCTTTTGATGGAAGAGATGGAAAAAATGTGCATTTTTATGGTAAAGAAATGCAAATTAAATCATAATCTTTGATTATCATGTTTTCAAAGATAAGAAAGATTCTTAAGATCCAGCGTTGGGCAAGGTGTAGAAGAGATTCTCATAAACTTTTGGCAAGAGTATATTGCATTGCCAGAGGCCAATTTTGAAATATATACAAGAAGTTTAATGTATATATTTTATACTTAGTAATTCTATTTTTTGAAAATTATCCTGAGGTAATAACTGGACTTATATGGTAACTTACATGGTAGTAAAAATTTGAAAAAATCTTTATTGTCTATTAATGGAGAACTAGTTAAATAAATTATACTATAGCTATATCATGAAATACTAATACAAATAATTAAATGCATTTATATTTATGTGAAAAAAAGCAAGTCACAGAAAGTAAGACCAGTATGATCCTTTAAAAACTATATACATATTTACGGAAAAATGCATCTTCTCTCTGATGCTTTCTTGCATGTGAAGGGAACTTGGAGTCACACCCTTAACTTTGCCGTACCCCTTTATTTACTCTGCTTCAGGAGGTTTTAGGGACTTATTTGATTGGCAACTTGGGTAAGAATAAATGACTAATACTTGGCTCAGCACTGCCTCTTTTCCTTCTGGAATTAAGCTTTCTGCTGGGAATAATAGTTCTTTTCTGTTCAACACTGCCTTTCTTGCCAGACACTGGGATTAAAAATTTGACTATTTCTGGGGTTCATCTAGCAGTCCCATTTGGCCCTCACACTAATCTACATTCTCTAACACATCTTTATTATTAATAAAAGGAATATTTTTGCCTTATTATGCCATTCTTTTGTCTTATTTATCAATTAATTCAGTACCCTGGACAAGAGAGAAGGCTGCTATTTATTGGGTCCTTTCAAGCACCCAGTTATAAATGCATGAAAAAAGGAAAGGAGGAATAGATGCCAAATTCTTAATGGTGCCTCTCTGGAGATACTTCACTTGCTACTTTCCAAATTCTGGACATCTGCATATTTTATTTTTTTTAAAAAATAAAAGCTTATTTTACTTTTAGAATCAATAAAGGGAAATCAATATTGATATTTCATCTTGAATAAAAAGATTAATAAAACACATATAACAATGAAATACTACTCTCTATATAAAATTAACATGACCTCCCTAAATTGTACTACTTTTGGCTCTCAAACATATAGTGAAATGAGTATTGTCATTCACTCCTGGTGGCCTCTAGTTGTGCAGTAGAGTGGTAACAGGAGAATGACTGCCTTGTCATTGACTACCTGTGTAACATTGAATGAGTCATTGCCCTTTCTGTGAGCCTCAATTTTCTCATTTGTTAAATAAGTTTCCTTGGGGCCCTAAGTTTCTAAGATTCTATACACTGATGTTTAATATACATCTGGGGAATATCAGCTATCAGTAAGCTATTGAAGTTGTGTCTAAGTATCTGATCTCCCTTTTTCTGAGAATTCTCCTTCCTACCCACAGTCCTCTGGCCCATGGCTGATGGGCTACCTGACTCAACGTGATCCAATTAGTTTTTCTTTACAGGAGGATGTTGGAACTAGGAATTAGAAACAGAACATATGTGGCTGGGTGTGGTGGCTCATGCCTGTAATCCCAGCACTTTGAGAGGCCAAGGCGGGCAGATCACAAGGTCATGAGTTTGAGACCAGCCTGGCCAATATGTTGAAACCCTGTCTCTACTAAAAATATAAAAATTAGCCAGGCATGGTGGTGGGTGCCTGTAATCCCAGCTACTCGGGAGGCTGAGGCAGGAGAATCACTTAAACCCGAGAGGATGAGTTTGTAGTAAGCTGAGATCACGCCATTGCATTCCAGCCTGGGCGACAGCGAGACTCCATCTCAAAAAAAAAAAAAAGAAAGGAAAGAAAAGTAGAAACAGAACGTAGGTTTTTATGGGCCACTGGATCCTAGTGTGTATAAATTTAGAAGCTGTGGCAAAGAGAAGGAGAGGGAGCTGATCTGTAAAGACAGGGAAGAATGAAACAGATTAAGAGAGAGAATTAGAGAATATAAATTTAAAAAGGAATTTTTCTGGCTTCCAAGTTACCGGTTCTGGTCCCTTCTGGAGGCCCAACCTTACTCTCATTCTTAGTTTCAATGAAACAAACTTGTATCCTTATAATAAATCATCCTTTTTAGCTTAAACTAGATGGTGTTGGTTTCTTTAACTCACATCCCAAGAATCTATTTTAAAATGCACATCTCTGTCAGCAAAAATGGTCTCGTCTCATAGCCCCTTGGCCCTATCATTCCAAATCTATGCAAAGAAAGTACCTGAATGATCCTAATTTTATTTGTTTAGCCTGTGCAAGGCTTCCTCCCCATCCTATAAGCATCTCCAGGAAAGATCTAGCACTGCTACTGATCCCAAATATACGGACCACCCACCTATGTCCTAGCACTGACTTACCAGATGTCTGGTTGGGCTCTAAGCTAGTATACCACTGTGAAAAGTGTGCAAGGAAGAATGGGACTTCCAGACTCCAAGATTTCTGAAAAATTGATCACAGGCTTGAGGAAAACCAAGAGGAAAGTGATCTGGAAAGCTATAGCAATTGGGAAGAAATGTGTGCTGTGTCTGGCTGATGAATTCTATTAACCATAGAGAAGGGAATATACCTAATTTAGGAATGCAGTTCTTTTTTCTTTCTTTCTTTTTTGTCTTTGAGACAGTGTATTGCTCTGTGACTGAGGCTGGAGTACAGTGATGTGACTGATTATAGCTCACTGTAATCTCAAACTCCTGGGCTCAAGCAATCCTCCAGCCTCAGCTTCCAAAAGTGTTGTGATTACAAGCATGAGCCACTGAACCCAGAATGGATTATGTCTTGAAAGGCTGATTCAAGGGACAAAATAGTATCAATAATTTAATAAGGAAGATTTCTTGAAGTTTATAGCCAGATGGTTTTTTAACTGAGATTTTTTAAATACATGAATGGCTGCCTTGATTTTTGGCTGTCTTGGATTCATTACTTGATAAGCAATTTGTTTTTCTTAAAATGAAATAAGCTCCACCGGTACAAAGTGAATATGTCTACTCTCAGGTAACATGTAATAATCTAGAAAAAATGTTAGATTGTTTTCTACCCAATGTTCAGCCAGGTTATATTAAAATATCACAGGTCTAAGCAAGTATTTGAATTATCTTGAGACTTCCTCTTTCATGTATACCTTTCAATCTGTGATTAAATGGAGAAGTCTTTGGATGAAATGAAGCTCCCATGAAATTATTCTGGATAAGTAAATGAAGGCATATCTTTCTAACATTTTTCTGTTTTTCTTGTGAATGTCTGTCTCTGTTTTTCACCATTCATCTACAAATCGAGCCACAATTCATCATTGAATACTAGAAATGAGTGAGTTCCAGTAAAGGAATGTGATTATTGTGGAAGGAGTCACATAAAGTTCATAATAGTCTTCCAAACATCCTTTTTGTAATACACCTAGACCAGGTTTTATAAAGCTCAGGTACTAAACTTATCATTGCGAGCAAGTGCTATTTTTGGTTTTGAGTAGCAAAAATCTGAAAAAATTAAATGTATTATGACATTACGATCTGGCATTATGTGGAATTTATACAGGAATTAAAAAGAGTGATGTAGAGTTGAACTGAAAAAAATCTTCACATTATTGTAACTTAAAAAAAAAATCTACAGGGCAACAAGCATGGCATCATTTTGTTTTTATATAAAAAAGAAAACAGGCTGGGCGTGGTGGCTTATGCCTGTAATCCTAGCACTTTGGGAGGCCAAGGCAGGCAGATCACCTGAGGTCAGGAGTTCGAGACCAGCCTGGCCAACGTGGTGAAACCCTGTCTCTACTAAGAATACAAAAAAAATTATCTGGGCCTGGTGGCACATGCCTGTAGTCCCAGCTACTTGGGAGGCTGAGGCAGGAGAATCGCTTGAACCCAGGAGGCGGAGGTTGCAGTGAGCTGAGATCGTGATACTGTACTCTAGCCTAGGCAACACAGCGAGATCCTGTCTCAAAGAAAAAAAGGAAAACAACTATTTTTAAAACTATGTGTATGTGTATAAATGTGTGTGTATAGAGAAAAAAATGCAGGGAAACACATTTGAAATTTTTTGTTTTGTTTTGTTTTGTTTTGTTTTTGAGGCGGAGTCTCACTCTGTCGCCCAGGCTGGAGTGCAGTGGCGCGATCTCGGCTCACTGCAAGCTCCGCCTCCCAGGTTCACGCCATTCTCCTGCCTTAGCCTCCCAAGTAGCTGAGAGACTACAGGCGCCCGCCACCACGCCCGGCTAATTTTTTGTATTTTTAGTAGAGACGGGGTTTCACCGTGTTAGCCAGGATGGTCTCCATCTCCTGACCTCGTGATCCGCCTGCCTCGGCCTCCCAAAGTGCAGGGATTACAGGTGTGAGCCACCGCGTCCAGCCTGAAATTGTTAAAATTGGATACCTGTGTAAGAGAGAATTGAAAGAAGATGGTGAGGAGATTAATAATTTTTCTTTACATATCTCTGGTTTATTTGATTTATTTAAAAGAACACATATTAACTTTTATAATAAAAAGTCAATGTCACATAAAACTAAATAAAGTAAGTCTAGTGAAAGCAAACCCTAAAATGAGAAGTGTTGTGTCAGTCCCCCATATGTTTATGCATCGGGTGCCAATTGTTTTAGCTCTGCTCTAAGACCAGCCACTGGCTGAGTGGTTGTCTGACTTGCTCATGTTCTTTGTGGACTGATGATCCCCAAGTCACCGACAATTGTGTAACCTAAAAAAATGCTGGACTTTATGTTTTTCACTACCTACTCTTTCTTATTTCTTTATGCAAAGTATACTCCATATTATGAAAGTAAATGTACCAGTGTCCATCCAGTTCAGAGGAGCTTAAGTTCAAAGACAAGGTGATAGACTTCATTAGGCAAAAAACTTTTAAGATTTCATACGTCAGCAGGCATTTCCCCATGGATCGACCCCAAGAGAAAATGGGATCCAGAAAACATTTTACCTGACTGATTAGAACAAAAAGGCTGCTATGTACCACTCTTAGGTACAATTTCAAAGGGAGGACAGCACCATGCTCATTTGCTAAAGCCCCCTCCTAGTTACAAGAGGAACCTCTGTGCATGTGCATGTGCGTGTGTGTGCACGTGTGTGCATGTGCATGCGTGTGTATGCGTGTGCGCGTGTGCATGCATGTGTATGTGTGTGCACGTGTGTGTGCACGCGTGTGTGTGCATAAAGCCAGCAGAAATTTCTCAGGTTGCAAGCTGTGTCCTGCCAACCAACAGTCAACGTAATTTGGGGGAAAATAATATAATCAGCTTTTTCCACAAGGAGAGAAAGCACATGAAAATATGATGAAATTGGGTCAAAGAGTGGCCAACTTTCCATCTCCATTTCCATTTCCTGGAAAAGCTCCAGGGACTGAAAGTCTTGAGGAAGTGTATCTGTAGTTTTGTTTACTTGTTTTTTTGTTATCTCTTAGTGTTTGCATGGTCTTAAAATCTAGATTTAACAGTAAAATTGCATTAGTGTTTGGTCAGTTACATTTGTACTTTAGATTGGGGTTTATAACTTAAATGTAATGTTTATAATTTTTTTTTTTTTTTTGAGGCGGAGTCTCGCTCTGTCGCCCGGACTGGAGTGCAGTGGCCGGATCTCAGCTCACTGCAAGCTCCGCCTCCCGGGTTTACGCCATTCTCCTGCCTCAGCCTCCGGGGTAGCTGGGACTACAGGCGCCCGCCACCTCGCCCGGCTAGTTTTTGTATTTTTAGTAGAGACGGGGTTTCACCGTGTTAGCCAGGATGGTCTCAATCTCCTGACCTCGTGATCCGCCCGTCTCGGCCTCCCAAAGTGCTGGGATTACAGGCTTGAGCCACCGCGCCCGGCCAATGTTTATAATTTAAACATAAAATACACTAACATGAGATCCTGACACAGTCCTACCTAGGAGCCTAAAATTCAGCAGCCAAGGCTCTAGACACTTATTGGAGAATCTCATCCTTTAAAATTAGATCAATTGCAATATTTCTAAAGAGTGAATCCTGTACTCTGTATATGTGAGACTTATATCAAGTAGCCTGGCCCTTGAGAGAGATGCACCTGTCTTGTCCTTTACTGCCTGTGAAATCCCAGGCGAGTCTGTGGGTAATTTGGCATTTCTGTTTTGCCGATCTGCTGAAAGAACTTGTTGGAGGTGACTCTTCTCTTTTTCCTCTCAAGCTGTTGTATTTCAAACCCTTTGGTTTCTGGCTTTCAGATCACTGATAATTGAGGTGAAATAGCTGCAAACAGACTGGCCACTTGACTACTTAAGGACTTGATTATTATTATGATAGAAATAGGTAAGGAGTTATGAAACTTACTTCTTTTCCTCCTGGGGTGAGCAAAAGACTGGAGGAGTAAATAAAATATTTTTATTGCCAAGTCTATGTTGATTTACTTTGCCATCCCTCATTCACATTTTAGTCAGTAGAAAAAGTTCCCTGGGTCTAATAGCTAAATCTCTGAAAAGCGGGTGAGGAAATGGAAGAAAAGGATTAATAATAATAATATTTATCGAGTACTGTGGTGTGGCCAGACCTGCTAAAAACTTTTCAAGATCACCTCACAAATCTATAAGGTCTGTATTATAATTACTACCATTTTAGAGATGACTGAAAAACTGAGAGCAATAGTGGTTTTCCCCAAATTCCCCATCTAGTTAGTGGCACAGATTATTTATAGAGTCCCTATAAATTCCAGTTAGCCTGGGACAGTCCCAGTTTACATCTTGAATCCTGAAGTAATAATGAATGGTATCTCCTGTTCCATTTCAAAAGTGGACTACACAAATTATATGGTCACTCTATCTCAAGGTTTCTTAATCTTGGTACTACTGACATGTTGGGCTGTAAGATTCTTTGTTGTAGGGGCTGTCCTGTGCATTGCCAGGTGTTTCACAGCATCACTGCCCTCTACCCAGTCGATGCCAGTACCACCCTCCACTTCAAGTAATGAAAAGCAACAATGCCTTCAGACATTTCCAAATGTCCCCAGGAGGGCAAAATTGCTCCTGAGAACTTACTGCATCTAAAGTAATTAGTAGTTATATTTATACAAATTTAACTACAAAAGGACAAAACAATCTATTTGTTACAACTGAACCTATGCAGTAGAGTGGCTGGCATACACCCTGTACTCAATAAAGTTATTTATTTTTGTAGAAATGGGATCTCACTATGCACCCAGGCTGATCTTGAACTCCTGGCCTCAAGCCATCCTCTGGCCTTGGCCTTCCAAAGTTCTGAGATTACAGGCACGAACCACTATCCCTGACCTAAAAGTCCATTTCTTTGGGGTGTCACTTGGCTTCCCAATTGTAGAGAGGTGCAGGGGCTAAACAAGTAATGAAAAAGATGCCTAGAAGGGCTCTAATGATAAAAATTGGTTTGTTGTGGCTGGGCGCAGTGGCTCACGCCTGTAATCCCCGCATTTTGGGAGGCTGAGGTGGGCAGATCACAAGGTCAGGAGATCGAGACCATCCTGGTTAACACTGTGAAACCCTGTCTCTACTAAAAATACAAAAAAATTATCCGGGCTTGGTGGCGGGCGCCTGTAGTCCCAGCTACTCGGGAGGCTGAGGTAGGAGAATGATGTGAACCTGGAAGGTAGCGCTTGTGGTGAGCCGAGACAGCACCACTGCACTCCAGCCTGGGTGACAGAGTGAGACTCTGTCTAAAAAAAAAAGAAAAAGAAAAAGAAAAAAAAAGTTGGTTTGTCGCATTTCTTATTAGAGAAGACTAAAACAGCGTAACTACAAAGTAACACAGCAACCTCCTTGCTGCCCATTCTAATTATGTAAAGTTCGAATCTTGATTCCATTGGGGCTTTTGCCTTAGTAATGGACATAAAAGCTAACGTGACAGAGAGTGTTACAGTGAGTTTCATACTGCAGCAATCTTCTTAGTATTAATTGCTTATCAGTGTTCTATTTCCTCCTACTCTTATACTTAGAAATGACCACCATTTCTTTCATACCACCATTTTCATTTATTAGCAATAACAGAAGAAATACCAATAGCACCAATTCAAAATGAATCCACATGACGTGTTTTATCCTTACAGCTGTAATAACTAGTAACTAACATGGATTGGAAAGCACTTCGCAAATGTAAAAAGTGCTGTACAGATACATTATAATTATCATCATTAATAAATTAGCCCGATTCTCCTAGTTCAAAAGGCACGTAAGGTCAGATACATGGGCTTCAGTGGGGCAAAATGATCACAACCTACAATGTGGCAATGGTTCACATGTGTTGGCAACAAGTTTTACCCCATGCAATCCTGCAGAGCTGAAATTACACACCCTTCAAAATATGGGAGAATGAAGCTAAAAGTAGACAAGACAGTTTTTTTTTAATTTAATGCTTTTTTTTAAATAACAGACTCCTACCTCTTTTATATTAGTGCCTAAATAGATAATATAATTAATCAAACTTCTAAATTGTACATTATAACAAAATTAAAATGTCTTATTTAAGGTGACAGCAAATTTTATTACTTTCTATGAGCTGATACTTCAGATACCATTAGAATTTCAAAGCATTCTGCAACTTCAGAGAGGTCAGATTGGTAAAATTTGTGCTTGCACACCCTCATGGAATATTGTCAGTATTCATTCCAAAATTGTTACTAGAACAAAACAGCTTTATCCATTCCCTTGCCAGCAGAAGTCTTGGCAAGAGATGGCTCTTGGCTGGACCATAAATAAAATTCCTTGAATCACCAGTATCTTGATTGAAGAAAGAAATTTTACTGTGTCTTTCATACACAAAAGCTGATTAACAATGGTTAAAAAAACACTACTCCACTTTTTCACAGGTGTACAAAAGGAAATATAATGGAATTACATTCAACAATAAAGCTTAAAGTTCACTCTAGGTAATAGTTGCATTAACATTCACATACACAAGCACAGAGTAAGTATATTTCAGGAGTCTTATCATAGCATACAGCATACATATGGGAGATTGATTTCAGGTAACATCATAGGTGTTAGTAAGATTAGCAATTCAGAGTGTTATAGAAAAGGAAAACTAAACCAAAGAGAAGGTGTAGGCTAGCACACCAAGACAAGTCAGAATCAGAAGACTGAAAAATCTGCTCACTGTATGAGAAAACAATATTTTTCTTCAATTTTTGGGTCTTGATATAGTTGGTTAGAGAAGGTTGTGTATCAAAGTGCACATAATTGTTTCTTAGAAAAGAGAGAGAGAGAGAGAGATCATTTTATTTAGTAATACATGCAAGAGGCAGCCCCAGAGTGACCTGAAAGAGTAAAGCTGTGATTGGCAGGTGGCCGATATAATACAGATGTTTCAGACAATTCTCTTAAAGCACTTCTGTAGCAGCAATGATCATTTAAATGGCTGTAGACGGAATTCTCTTTTGAGAAAAGTTTAGGGGAACTGTATTCATATTTCTCTTTAAAGATTTATAGCTATAGACTTTCTCTTTTTTTAAATAAATCTATGAAACAACAAACAGCGAAAGGTGAGGTGTCAGGGTTTTCTTTTGCTTTTGCATAAGTATTGGAAAAGGATCTGACCTTTTCATAAACATTGTGTGCAAAAGAATTTTTAATAAAGTGAGCGCAGGACATGTATAGGAAACACATCAGATCTGCTTCTGTTTCCCAGGGTGGTTCTCTGTTAAAACACTGAACTGTTGACTCGCAGGTATGATGCAGATTTTAGGTATAATGACATCACAGCCAACAGACTTTAGGGTCTCCTAAAGCCTTGTCAGTGGGGGTAGTTTTGTCTCCTAGAGGGTGGCCACCACCTCTTGAGTTGTAAGATTTAGAAAGTCTGGTCCCTTTTAGTTTACACTTCCCCTCCACGCTGATAACTTCCGCTGTTTATTTGTCTTTGTTTTCTTGCCTTCCTTGTACCAATTAGTCTAAGCTGGCCTGTCTCAGCCAATGTCTGGCACTCGCATACCCGCGGTGGCCACACATACCCAGTGGTCACAAACACCCAAGCTGCTCAATGTCAAAACTTTTCAGCCTGCCCTGCAAGTGTCATCAAGACAGGATCCCCGGAGCACAGGGCAGAGAGTCCAACCTCTCACTGGCGGGGCTGGGAAGCCTCTCCTTTGCGGCGGAGGAGAAAGGAAACTTGGGTCTGCTTTTTAGGTTCTGAAAACAAGCCAGAGTGGAGAGAAAGAGTTAACACCAGACTTAGTAAAGCTTTTACGACAAAACCTGTTAAATGCGTTCTAGACAGACACAGGGAACTTTCTGCAGATTTCTGAGGTCTCTAAGAGGGCTCACATAGATAGGAAAAAGGAGCAGGGAGTTGCTACATGGGAGAGATTTGCCATTATTACAAAAACTGGCTAAGTGGCTTGTTTCCATTTGAGGACCTCACTGGTCACTGTTGTCAGTCGTGCTGTTCCCTTTCTCTTTTTTCTCCTGGGTCTTGTTACCCTTCTTCTTTTTCTTCTTTTTCTTGGTCTCCTCCTTTTTGCCGAAGGTTATGAAGTCACTTTTGTCAATTTGGTTGTTAGTAGGCTCCTGCCGGATGGAGATGATTGCAGGAGATCCTGGGATAATGAATTTGTCTGGCAACTCACCGGGACCGGATTGTTTGGGGTTGCCTGGTCCGTATTTAAAGGTCCAGCTGTTGCTGTTGACACCTGCACCAACTGGAGGGGACACTTCTCCTGCCTCTGGTTCTGAAAGACAAAACATTACAAATCATTAACGGGGCCAACACATGCTCTTGACGCTACACTGCTGGTAGAGTACAGAAGTACTGCATAGGCAGGTTGAGCCTCCCTAAAAAATCATGAGTTGTTTCTTCAAGTCTGAGGGCAAGGCAAGTGTTTACTTATTTATTTATTTGTTTAATTTTTTTTGAGACAGGATTTCCCTCTGTCACGCAGGCTGAAATGCAGTCACTGCAGCCTTGACCTCCTGCGCTCAGTCAATTCTCCCATCTTAGCCTCCCAAGTAGCTGGAACTACAGGCACAAGCTACTATGCCAGGCTAACTAAAAATTTTTTTGTAGAAATGAGATCTCACTATGTTACCCAGGCTGGTCTCAAACCTCTTGGAGCTCAAGAGATCCTCCCACCTTGGCCTCCCAAAGTGTTGGAATTATAGACATGAGCTACCACACCCAGACAAGGCCAGTATTTACAGACAAGCAAGAGGGCAGGTTTTTTCACTAGGATACCAAGAATCTGCTTTATAGTAACATATGTTTGGTTCTTTGTGAAGAATTTCCTAAAGAATACAGTTGTGATTATCTTGACTGGGAATGAGACGGGAAAGATACAGGCTAAAGGCAAAATATGCTCCTTTTAGTGTCTAGATTAAACTTTGGCTATAACTGTATTAGGATGTCTATTTTGTCCAAAACAAGAAAAATTAGTTGAATCAATTATTTGATCCGAATTTTATTGTAATAACCTTGAAGGGTGGTGGGATGGAGCAGAGGAGAGATGGGAATACACAACATAAGAAGATGGAATCCTGTTGTAAATTGAGCCTATTTGTTTAGATAAAAAATTGGGAGCCAATTTTACTTTCCAAGCCAAGTTCCTTCCCTCAACGTGCTCACAGTCTAGTTGGGACATACACTCAAGCAACTAGAAACCAACTTAATACATGCAATAACTAAGGTGTATGTAAAGTATTGCAGGACTCCAGAAGAAGAAATTGTTAATTATACTTGAGAAAGTTAATGGGGTTCCAGAGGAGGTGAAATCTGCCCTGAGTCTTGGGAAAACGATTATGCATCCACAGGAGTTTTCAATAGAAGACATTCCCAAGAGTCTGGTTGGAAGACATACCATAAAGTATACCAGTGACTTCTAGAAGAGTAGAAGTCAGAGCTAGAGAGGAAGGGTAATGGTCTGTGTGGGCAAAGTGATCCCAGTGGCCATAACATTGGAACTCTGACATCATAGCAATGTTTATGTATTTGACATTGCTCCTTTGGTTGATACGTGAAAAGCTCCATCAAATAAACTGTTTATGTTCAATTATAGTTTAGGGTTGTCTACATCTCCTATTTCAATTTCCTATTACTTCTCAGTCTCCTCTAATTTGGTGTCCCTGAGCAGTAATTTTCTAACATAACTCATGTCAAGTTCATTATATTACTTCCACAATCAATGGTCACATTTTAGTCCTCATCTTATCAAACCTCTCAGCAGCATCTGTCATCCCCTTCTTGAAACACTTATTCTCATGAGTTCTTTGTCATGTAGGACAATAACCCCAATAAGTTCTCAGATGGACTGGACCCCTGTTACAAAAGGCAGATTAACAAGAAAAAAAAGCAAACAGAAGTTTATTAACATGTATATTTCATATATACATGACAGACACCCAGAGAATGAGTGGTTCTCAAAAAGGTGGCTTAGATTTCCAGCTTATATAGCATCTTCAACAAAGAATAGTAAATTTTTTAAAGAGTGTAAGACAAAGGAAAAGACCTTTAAGGACCTTTAAGGACTTTTGAGTCTCTAATTGGTGGCTGCTTGGGGGAAGGCAAATGAATGGCAGATAAAGGCTAATTTGTAAAGCTTGTAATGTAGATTCCTCCAGGACCATTTCCAGGCCAATAAGAGTCCAAAGTTATCTTCAGTGGTAACCTTTGTTCTTCCTGGTGGCAGGAGGCAGAGGAGGGAGGTAGAAGCAGAATAACTTTTGTCTTTGTAAATTTATGTTCTTTTAGGCAAATAGAGGGAGGGCAGAAGACTCCTCCTGTATCTGCTTCTTTTATTATTATTATTTTTTATTTGAGATAGAGCCTTGCTCTGTTGCCCAGACTGGAGTGCAGCAGTGAGATCTCAGCTCACTGCAGTCTCCACCTCCTGGGTTCAAGTAATTCTCGTGCCTTAGCCTCCTGAGTAGCTGGGACTACAGGCACATGCCACCATTCCTGGTTTGTTTTTTTTTTTTTTTTAATAGTCACCCTAACAGGTTGGTCATATCCCCTTTTAAGTTTCTCCTTCCTCTGAACTTTTTTTTTTTTTTTTTTTTGAGGCGGAGTCTCGCTCTGTCGCCCGGACTGGAGTGCAGTGGCCGGATCTCAGCTCACTGCAAGCTCCGCCTCCCGGGTTTACGCCATTCTCCTGCCTCAGCCTCCCGGGTAGCTGGGACTACAGGCGCCCGTCACCTCGCCCGGCTAGTTTTTTTGTATCTTTTAGTAGAGACGGGGTTTCACCGTGTTAGCCAGGATGGTCTCGATCTCCTGACCTCGTGATCCGCCCGTCTCGGCCTCCCATAGTGCTGGGATTAGAGGCTTGAGCCACCGCGCCCGGCCGTATCTGCTTCTTTTAACTTGCCTTCAGCTCAACAATCCTTCTTATTTTGGGACAGCATATTCTGGCCCCAGACTGGCCCCGGACAGTCAAAACATTCTCCTGACCTTTCTCTCTGGCTGTTCTTTGTCAGTTTCCTTTTTCAGTTTCTTTGTCAGTCTCCTCATCTGTGTGTTGAAGCTTCCTTGGGTTTGGCCCTAGACTCTCTTCTCTATTTTCTCTTCACTCTCTCCTTTTGGGATCTCAGCCATATCCATGGATATAAATACTATCTGAATAAGCTGATGAGATGCAGACTTATATTTTAAGCCCACATCTCTCTGTGCTCCAGTCTCATGTGTAACTGCCTATCTGGTATCCCCAGTTGGAAATCTCATGGGCATCCCGGACTGAAGGAATCTGAAATCAAACTCTTGATTCCTCGAATCTATTCCTTTCTAAATCTTTCCAGTTTCAGTAAATTACAACCCATTTACCCCATTTCTCAAGCCAGAAAGTTCAGAGCTAATAATTCATTTTTCTCTATTCTATTCTTCATTCTCCGTTTATAATACATCATCAAGACCTGTCATTTCTGCCTCCTAAATATATCTTGACTCTGCCCTCTTCTCCCAATTTTCACTGCCACCACTCTTTCAGGACACCATCATCTCTTATATGAATTGCAGCAATAGTCTCCTTATTCAGTCTGCTTCCACTTTTGCTTCTCTCCAACCCTCCACACAGTAGCCAGAGTCATCTTCATTTCTTAAAGTCTCCCTTTAAAAATTGAAGTATAACAGCCAGGTATGGTGGCTCACACCTGTAATCCCAGCCCTTTGGGAGGCTGAGGTGGGCAGATCAGGAGGTCAGGAGATTGAGACCATCCTGGCTAACACAGTGAAACCTCATCTCTACTAAAAAATACAAAAAATTAGCCAGGCATGTAGTACCAGCTACTCAGGAGGCTGAGGCAGGAGAATGGTGTGAACCCGGGAGGCAGAGTTTGCAGAGAGCCGAGATCGCGCCACTGCACTCCAGCCTGGGCGACAGAGCAAGACTCCATCTAAAATAAATAAATAAATAAATAAAATTGAAGTATAACATACATATAGCAAAATCCTTTAAAAATAGAAATCAGATTATATCACTCCTCTGCTTAGGCTTTCTATTGCCTTGAGAAAAAAAAACAAAAACAAAAAACTCCTTACCATGATACATAAGTCCCTTCAATAATCGGATTTTTACTTCTTCTCCACTCTAATCTACAAATCTCCCTCTTACTGTTATACTCCATCCATACAGGCCTTCTTTCAGATCCTCGAATACTCTTTGGAGTTGTCTTTTGTTGTTGTTTGTTAGAGACAGGTTCTCACTCTGTCACCCAGCCTGAAGTGCAGTGGTGCAAGCATTGCTTGCTGTAACCTCAAACTCCTGGACTCAAGCGACCCTCCTGTCTCAGCCTCCCAAGTGTCTGGAACTACAGGCCACCATACCTGGCTCCTTGGAATTGTTTTTACTTCAAGATCTTTACACATCTGGTTTGCTTTTGTCTTGAATGATCTCTTACCCATTCTTAGCATGACTCCTCATTCTTCAAGTCAATGTTTTTTTTTTTTTTTTTTTTTTTTTTTTGAGACGGAGTCTGGCTCTGTCGCCCAGGCTGGAGTGCAGTGGCCGGATCTCAGCTCACTGCAAGCTCCGCCTCCCGGGTTCACGCCATTCTCCTGCCTCAGCCTCCGGAGTAGCTGGGACTACAGGCGCCCGCCACCTCGCCCGGCGAGTTTTTTGTATTTTTAGTAGAGATGGGTTTTCACCGTGTTAGCCAGGATGGTCTCGATCTCCTGACCTCGTGATCCGCCCATCTCGGCCTCCCAAAGTGCTGGGATTACAGACTTGAGCCACCGTGCCCGGCCAAGTCAATGTTAAATGTAACCTCCTCAGAAAGGCATTCTACGACATTCCTAGCCAAACAGCACCCCCTTAGCCTATTAGCCTCTATCACTGTAAGATTCACAAAGGCAAAAAATACATCTGTTTATTCACCAATGTATAACCAGTGCCTAGCACAATTCCTGGCCCATAACAGGTATTTAGTAAATACTTGCTGGATGAATGAATGAAAGGACTGATGTGAGAAGTAAAAGTGGTACCCACTCTTTAGCAGACCAAACAACTCTCCAGTGAGGCACTTTTGGGGTCCCTAAAGACAACGAAGTAATGTATGTAAAGTGCTAAACTTGATGCTTAGCACAATGCAAGAATTCAGTAAATGGTATCACATATGGGCAATTATATATAATGCAGCTCTTGGGGCCTAGGAGGCCAAAATAAAGATACTACAAATTTACAGCAGGCAGTGAGGAGAGGGGGCAAGAAATTTTCTTCTCTCTTCCAAACGCTTTTCCTTACACCATGCTTCCCCTGGCAGAGCTGACACAATAGCACTTTAGGGATGAGAAACAATTTTTTTCTCTGAGACTACTGTCTTTGATCTATCTAAGTTAATCAAATCTGCAATTGAGCTCAGCCAGAATCTGCCTGTTTAACCTTTAAAATACAGGTCCTGTCTCTGAGAGACTGAGAAAAGAGAGAAATGTCAGGCCTCTGAGCCCGAGCTAAGTCATCATATCCCCTGTGACCTGCACGTATATATCCAGATGGCCTGAAGCAATTGAAGATCCATAAAAGAAGTGAAAATATCCTTAACTGATGACATTCCACCATTGTGATTTTTCTGCTCCACCCTAATTGATCAATGTACTTTGTTATCTTCCCCACCCTTAAGAAGGTTCTTTGTAATTCTCCCCATCCTTGAGAACGTACTTTGTGAGATACACCCCCTGCCCACAAAACATTGCTCCTAACTCCACCGCCTATCCCAAAACCTGTAAGAACTAATGATAATCCCATCACCCTCTGCTGACTCTCTTTTCGGACTCAGCCTCTCTGCACCCAGGTGAAATAAACAGCCTTGTTGCTCACACAAAGCCTGTTTGGTGGTCTCTTCACACGGACGTGCGTAACAAGAAATGTATTTAAAAGCCTCTGATTTGGCGCCTAAAACTGGGTTTCAGCACCACTCCACAGTCCTTTAGTTGCCCTCAGAGCCCAAAATGGAAATTTTTCTTCAACCATAACCAGGACTCTGCATGAGGCCTAAGCACTGTCATCTGGAAATGTGGAACACAGAGATATCTTCATCTTGCAGAGTTAAAGGACATTAATGGCTGTGCGTATTGGCAGAGGGAGCCCCTCACAGCAGGACTGCCAAGAGTTAATCCACTTTAACATGTCACTGAGCTTCCTGGTTCTATATGACTCAGCCTAAACTCCAGGAAGCGGAGATCTAGTCAGGTGCCTCTTCCACATGTCCAGCTTCCGCAGAGCAGAACAAGGTGTGGTTTCTCCAGTCCCTCACAGACCACTGTGCCTCACCTGTTCTAGTTGTTGTATAAACAAACATCTCTGAGAGCTCAGCAGCATGTAGACTGTGACTCATTCCACGTAAAACAAAAGCTTAAGGATCTGACAAACGCTGACTGGCCTCCTAATCTGAGTTCCTTTTGGCTAAGAGCACTCAAGACACTTGTCTGGCTTTGCCTATAAAATGTCATGCCTTTGGGGCAGAATCAAGGAGATACTCTCTTCTGAAGAAGATGAAAACAGAAGAAGCATATTTCTACTCCTAACCCCAATCAGGGGCCAGGCTCAGCAAATGATCAAAGAAATGTTTCTTCTTTCAGTGCTGCCTCCTTTCCCTTCTAAGATCTCTGGCAAGTCCCCTCCCTTACGCTCCCAGGGTCCTAGCTCACCCTCAGGCAAAGACAAGACTGAGGATGCAGTCAAGATTCAAATGAATGGGCCTGTTAGAGGCTAGAAAGAGGATTTCAGACAATATAAATCTGGTACAGGTCTGAATCTTTAGGCAGAGCCCTTCCCAGACTATAGATTACAACCCAATAGGATTTAATAGGATTTAAAAGTTTATTTAACAGAGTACGATCATAATTATACAAAATATGGTTTTGCTTTTTTATTGGATTAGCCAATATCTTCACAATGGGTAGGGATACATTTTAAAATCAGAACAACCTATATTTTAATAAAAACATACAGATCTTCACTTCTACTTTAAAAACTGCCCTCTGGGGCCAGGAACGGTGACTCACACCTAAAATCCCAGCACTCTGGGAGTCTGAGGTGGGTGGATCACTTGAAGCCAGGAGTTCAAGACCAGCCTGGGGAACATGGTAAAACCCCATCTCTACTAAAACTACAAAAATTAGCCAGACTGTGGTGGTGCATGCCCGTAATTTCATCTACTTGGGAGGCTGAGGCATGAGAATCACTTGAACCCGGGAGGCGGAGGTTTCAATGAGCTGAGATTGCACCACTGCATTCCAGCCTGGGCGATAGAGCAAACAAACAAAAAACCCTGCCCTCTGGAAACAGCTGGTCACTTCATGTCATCCTATAATCCAATTTGGGCACTTCCCTTAGGCACTGCCCAGGAGTCTTTTTGGCAAAATTTCCAGCCTTTCTTTTTCATTCTAAACTAACCCTGGCTGTCTGAGTTGATGGAGTTGAGCCTCAGGGACTAGGAATGATCAGGTCAGAGGCTTTGCCAAGGCAAATGCCAGGAAAGGGCCAGAAGATTGTGAAGCAAATGCCAGGCCTGTTAAACTCACCCTCATCCCCATTTAGAACTGTTTTGTTAAGGCCAGGAGGGCTTTTCTGATTTACACTGACTTTCCCTAATAGAAGAACACAAATTCTTTTTGACCAAGGATACTATTCTCAGAGGGGCATGTGCTGGAGGGTGTTTTAGGGTGTTCGCTTTTCTTTTCTTCCCTTCATCTTGCTTTGTTCTCTTTCTGTTCTTGAGGACTTGCCCTGGTTCTCTCACTAGTGCATAGTCCTGGGCCATTTACATAAATATCTCTGAGCCTCAGTTTCCTCATCCATAAAATGGAAATGATCCCCTTCCTGTCTACATCACAGGGTTGTCGATGTAGTTAATATTTATTGTGCCCTTCCTGTGTGCGTGCAACAGAGTTAAACAGATCTACAGGCCATATAGGTTTTGGTCCTGACAAGAGCCCTATGAAGTAGATACTTCTAATATCTCTGTCTGTGTTATGTGTCTGTTTTAGAGATGAGGGGACTAAGGACCAATGGTCACATGGTCACTAACTGGTGGAGCCTGGAACTCAAAACTAGGGAATCTGACTCCAGCTAGGAGACTCAGATCCCGAGCTGTATAACAAGGTCATCCTTTGAAAACCCTAAAGCGTTATACAAATGTGCCAATTATTATGGTTATTGCCTGTTTTGCTACTACTATTTGGGAGGCACAGAGATGCCAGCAGGAGCCCTAAGCCAGAATGAGATGAAAGAAGGAGTGGAGGTGGGGGAAGGGGTGCGGATGCAGCCCGGGCTCCAGGTTTCGGCTCCGCCCCTTTGGTCCCCATTCATCCCTTTGTTACCAGCTCTGGGATTTCAGTGCCGAGGTTAATAAAGAGCTTCCAGAAAACCCATCATTTTGATTAAAGCCGGGGACTATCTTGCCAGACAGCACTCTGGAGCCTGCCTACCGCCCACTCTGCTAAGTCAGTGCAGCCGGCAAAGGCTATTAAATGATTACAGTCGTTTCCGGCCCAGCCCCAGACAGCTCCCCTGGACTGCTCGTTCTTCGGCGCGGGCAGCTGTTGCTGCCTCTGGATGCCCAGGAAAGAGTCAGGGCACCGAAGGCTGTGCAGATTCTGGGTTTGCAAGTGAACTTTCCGCGCAGGGACACGCCGCCTCTCCCTCCTCCTTATTTCCGCTCACCACCCAAGTCAGCCACTGCAGTCTTTTTCAAGCAGCCCCGATTTCTTTTGCTCCTTCTTGGCTTTGGGCATTAATTTAATCAACCTCTCTCTCTGTCTCCTTCTCTGTCAGAATTTGGCCGATTGTAGAACGATAGTATATACTCAGGCTGACCAAAAGGCAAAAACCATCCGCCATCAACCGCTGAAACAGCCCAGGTTGTAAAACATCTCAAGCTCCTTCCCCACCCCCTATTTCGCCATCTGTGGGGTTTGTTGGACCGACTGGACAAGCTCCGCCTTCTCCCACACCTTCACCCCCAACCCCAGCCAGTCCTTTATGAACTGAGCACACCTAATGTGAGTATCACAGCCCATGAAACAGGAGAATCGTGGTCTGAAACCCAAATCCTGTCCAGGATCAGAGAGAGAGGGACGAAGCTAAGCTCACCTGGGCTAGCATTTCCAGCACTTCCCCTCTGCTGCTTAGTCCTTCAATAGACAGTGGAAAGACTTTTCCATGGAAACAAGGGAATGTAAAAATATACTCCCTGTTCTCTGTAAGATCTTAGGCTCTGTAATCAGAATAGTAGGCTTAAACCTGGCTACATCATGTAAATTATGTGATGTTTGGCAAATTATTTCATATCTCTGGGCCTCAGTTTTCATCCGTAAAAAAAGATCATAGTAGTGCCCACCCCATAGGGTTGTTATAGATTAAATGTAACTATCCTTATACAGCACATAGCATAAGTGCATAGCACAAAGTAAACACTCATTAAATTTTACTTATTAAGATCAGAGCAGCAGAAGATTCATTTGTTTAAGGACTATTGATTGCTTATGGATTAGACAATTTATTGGGTATTTTGCATGTATTTAATTTTAAATGATTTAATTACAATTAATTAAAGCTATTATTATAAATGTATTTATCTAAATACATATGTAAAGCGTATTTATTTTATTAAAAAGGAATCCAAAGGCTTAAATTACAGCAAGATAATTTGTCCTACATCACACACGATTTTTTATTTTTTTTTAGAGACAGGGTCTATATCTGTTGCCCAGGTTGGAGTAAAATGGTGAGATCATGGCTGACTGCCAGCCTGGACCTCCTGGGCTCAAGTGATCCTCTCATCTCAGCCTTCTGAGTAGCTAGGACTACAGGTGTGTGCCACTATGCCTGGATAATTTTTTTTTTTTAACATATAGAGTTAGGGGCCAGGCACAGTGGCTCATGCCTGTAATCCCAGCAATTTGGGAGGCCGAGGCAGGTGCATCACCTGAGGTCAGGATTTTGAGACCAGCCTGCCCAACATGGTGAAACCCTGTCTCTACCAAAAATACAAAAATTAGCTGGGCATCGTGGCGGGCACCTGTAATCCTAGCTACTCGAGAGTTTGAGGCAGAAGAATCACTTGAACCCGGGAGAAGGAGGTTGCAGTGAGCCAAGACTGCGACAAGAGCAGAACTCCGTCTCAAAAAAAAAAAAGTGTATATATATATATATATAGAGAGAGAGAGAGAGAGAGAGCGAGAGAGAGAGAGAGAGTGAGAGAGAGAGAGATTAGGGCCTTGCTGTGTTGCCCAAGCTGGTCTTGAACTCCTGGCCTCAAGCAATCTTCCCACCTCTGCCTCCCCAAAGAGCTAGGATCACAGGTGTCAGCCACCACATTCAGCCCCACACAGGGATTTCATAATGAAGGTGAAAAACTATTCTCACATTGACTCCTTGGCTCAATAATCAAATAGTTTTTGTTTGTTTTGTTTACTTCTTGTGAAGCCTTGGGGATGAGGGAAGAGACAGAGCTGAGCTTCATTCATAGGCCTAGCATTCTGATCTATAGAGCAGCTGGGAGAGTGGTGCGTGTGTGATTAGATGTCAGGCTTAGCAATGGGGAGGCCAATCTAATCCCACTCCCCAGAGGCCACTAGACCTGCTACTCCTGGGTGTTTCACCCTCTTTGGGTGGAATGAGTTGAGCTGGAAGAAGATTTTTTGGCTGTTTGGTGCCCCAAGCTACAGCTGGGCTAATTTTCAGTAATCTTGGAGCGGAAGAGATAAATACACTTGGCATATTTTTAAAGCCACAGCTCTTGCTTTGTGCCCAAAATAACTCTGCCATTTCTAGGTTAAGAGTATAAAGACATCATGTGCTACGAACCCAGATTCAAACATTGGAATGGCTGGTCTCCGTAGTTAGCTAAAAAAAACCCTCACATTTCTTCTTTCCGTGAGTCCCCCGCAACCCAGCAGGGCTCAGGCTGCACAGTTTTCTCTACCTTGTTTCCTGGTTGCTAACATCCCCTGGGATGTAGGGAAGGCAATTTCCCTTTAGAGTATCTTCTCAAAATACCCCCTCTTCAGTTGGCTGTCATATCCAGGGGGTAACTCAATGCTTAAAATGTAGGTTCTTGGGTAACATAGACTTGAGTTGGAATCTGCTTCACCACTTATTTGTTGAACTTTGAGCGAGGCACTTGGCCTCTTAGCTCCCATTCTTTCATATGCAAAACAAAGATAACAACAACCATCTAATAGGATTGTGAGCATTAAAAAGAGACAAGGCTTATAAATCACACAGATCAATGTCTGTCATGCAGAAACTCTGAAATAAAGAATGGGTATTATTACTATGTAGTATTCCTTTACAAATCCAACTTCTACTTTAACCACCTATTCCCAAATGTAGTACTTTCAGAAATTCTCTTTTCCAAGGACTCTCTCCCCATCAGGCTATGCTCCTCCTAGGGGATTGAAGACTTTGGGCTGGGACATTTTCCAGCTTAGAAATGGTTGCCAGGTTACTCTCCATAGCCCTCTGAAGGAGGAAGTGAAGGTGGCTGCTTAGACATGGTGGAAAGCACACTGGACGAGGTATCAAAGTCTTGGGTTCAAATCTCAGCTCTGGCATTCTGCTTTCTACTATTTTCTTTTTTTTTTTTTGAGACAGAGTCTCGCTCTGTCACCCAGGCTGGAGTGCAGTGGCCGGATCTCAGCTCACTGCAAGCTCCACCTCCCGGGTTTTACGCGATTTTCCTGCCTCAGCCTTCCCAGTAGCTGGGACTACAGGCGCTCGCCACCTTGCCCGGCTAGTTTTTTGTGTTTTTTTAGTAGAGACGGGGTTTCACCGCGTTAGTCAGGATGGTCTCGATCTCCTGACCTCATGATCCGCCCGTCTCGGCCTCCCAAAGTGCTGGGATTACAGGCTTGAGCCACCGCGCCCGGCTCTACTATTTTCTAGGACACTGTTTGATTAACATTGACTTACAGTTTCTTCATTTGTAAAATGAATATAATAGCTACCTCCCAATGGCATTGTTATTTATTCAACTAAACTTATTATTTACAAGGCCAGGCACGTGGCTCACGCCAGTAATCCAGCACTTTGGGAGGCCAAGGCAGGCAGATCACCTGAGGTCAGGGGTTCAAGACCAACCTGACCAACATGGTGAAACCCTGTCTCTACTAAAAATACAAAATTAGCCTAGTGTGGTGGCGCAAGTTTGTAATCCCAGCTACTTGGGAGGCTGAGGCAAGAGAATCATTTGAACCCAGGAGGCAGAGGTTGCAATGAGCTGAGATTGTGCCATTGCACTCCAGCCTGGGCAACAAAAGCAAAACTCCATCTCAAAAAAAAAAAAACTTATTTACAATAAATTAGACATTAAATTAGGAATTAGGGATATAAATATGAATAATATTAAGACAAGTACTCTGTTCTCAAAGAATTACAGTACAGTGGGAGGAAAAGACAAGTAAATGAAGAAATACAATAATAGTTTCCAAGGATAAACAAGGTAGATAAATTCTGACATAAAGATGGCATTAAACTTTCTAGAGACGGTGTGTGCAGTGGTTAATAGCACAGACTCAGAAGTCAGACAATTCTGCTTCATATTCTGGTGCCCTTACTAGATGTGTGATCTTATTTAATTTATGGGTCTCAGTTTTCTTAGCAGTAAAATGGGTATATTAATACACAAATTTCTGGGTGTGGTTATACAGATTAAAGGAGTTAATACTTATAAAGTGCTTAGAATAATACTTGGCACATAGCTTAACTGTTCAATACAGGTTAGCTATTATGATTCACAAGCAAATTTTCTCCTCTGTTTGCTCTAGCATTTTTAACTGTGGAGGTTAAGTCTGTTGATGATGACGTCACTGAGTTAAGTGACATATAGCACTAGCTCGAGGTGGGGATGGAAGGCTCAGAGGGAAGTATGTAACAAGTGCAGTTCAACCACAGGTAAGTGAATGCCAATTTGCCAATTTGATATTTTTATATCTTATGATTCTGTAATTCTACTTCTGTAAGTTTATCCTATATAAATACTAGTAAGCATGCATAAGAAATATGTATAAGAATGTATATTGCATTGTTTAGAAAACATAGATACCAACAGGAAATTGGATAAATTATAATACACGTATACAACATAGTACTATACCCTTACTCAAGAAGATTGTGGCAAGTCTATAGGTACTGATGGAGAAAGGTGTTTGTTAACATATGCACACACACAAGCTGTATAATATGTATAGCATTATCCCATTTTGCTTTTTGAAAATCTCTATATAGTCATGTGCCCCATAATCATGTTTCAGTCAACAGTGGACCACACATATGACAGTTGTCCTATAAGATTATAATAATATATTTTTATTGTACTTTTTCTGTGTTTAGGTATGTTGAGATACACAAATACTTATCATTGTGTAACAATTGCCTATGGTATTCAGTATAGTAATATGATGTACAGGTTTGTAGCCTTAGAGAAATAGGCCATATGATAAAGCCTAAGTGTGTAGTATGCTATACCATCTAGGTTTATGTAAGTACATTCTATGATATTTGTACAATGAAAAAGCTGCCTAACGACACATTTCTCAGTGTATCCCCATTGTTAAGTGATGCAAGAAATATTTGGAAGAGTGAACCCTAAAGTAAACATGGAAGTTGGGTGGTAATGATAGTTTCAATAATGATGTTAATATAGTTTCATCAGTTGTAATGAATGTACCACTCTGGGCAGGATGTCACTGTGGCGGGGGTAGGGGGCATTGTGCACGTGGGAGAGCAGGAGTGAATGAGGACTCTCACTTTCTACTCAACTTCTCTGTGAACCAAAAACTGCTCTAAAAAGTAAAGTTGATTAATTTCAAAAAATATTGGAGGATAAACACAAAATTGTTACAGTGGTTGCTTCACCAAAGGGGAGTGGGATTGAGGGAAATAAATATTTCTATGCAAATAATGCTGTATTGTTTAATACTTTTACTTCAACAATGTAATTCTATTTTATTTTAAAATACATTAATTTAAAATGTAGACATATAAAGAATTCTAGAGATGCACGCTAAATTATTGGTAGTGGTTACTTTTGGAAAGCATGATTGGATGTAGGGAGTGAGGCACTACTCATTTTATTTTAGTCCTGCACAGATATAATTTGTTATGACTTTTGTTTCTTCTGTAATTAAATCAAAGAGAGAGAGGTTCAGAAGAATACTAGCCCGACATGGTTCAAAAACTAGCCTGGACCCAGGATTAACTACAGAATTTGCAGGAACCAGTGAAATTTGCCAAATGAAAATGGCGGGAGGGGGCCTTTGTTAACAAATAATTAAGAACTTCAAGACAGTGACAGTATATCAAAACACACAGGGCCTTTCTAAATGCTGGGCCCCAAGAAGCCAGTCTTGCCCAGGCCTGAGCACTACTGGGTTCCTCCCTTAGCACCACATCTTAACACTGACTATTCCCAAAGGTTTCACACTGCCTGCCCCACCTGAAGATCTATGAGGCATCATTTTACCTGACAACAAAATGGCTTCTGACTTTGGTTGGGTTTTCAAACTTTTCTTCTCTACCCTCCCCCCTTACTTTGTTACAATCTGTGCTTCTTAAAATTTGGCAGCAATCCCAGGCTCTGTGTTGCTGTGTCACTTCTCAGACTTGAGCAACTATTTCTAGACAAGTAGTGATATCTGTGCATTGAGGATATAAAATGGAGGTGCTGTCAGCACACTGCAGTATAAGGAAGGCAAGATTATAGGAGAACCCTCTCCCTTACCCTGCATACTTCCATACCATTCCATGTAATCTAGCAAAAACATTTTGAATCCTCTTTACTGTGTGCCAAGCACTGTGTTAAGTGCCAGGAGCATTAATTGAGTAGTAATAGTTCTGACGACATTTTTGAATGGCTACCATGAACTAAGTATGGTTCTAAGCATTTTGCATGCATTATCTCATTTAATACTTACAACAGCCTATGGTCTCTCCTCTTTTACACATTGATAAATCTGAAGCACAGGTTGCACAATTATTAAGTTATATGATAGAAATGTGAGGCACTGTGCAATGCCATGCTATCTCCCTTCAGAAACTAACACGAGACAACTTTTAAACCTGCCCTTCACTCTCCACATTTTCTCAGACATGACATACCAAATCCACCAGGATTACCTAAGAACATTTCCAAGGCCCACCCTTCTTTTTTTACA
This sequence comes from Colobus angolensis palliatus, assembly GCF_000951035.1. Taxonomy (NCBI): domain Eukaryota; kingdom Metazoa; phylum Chordata; class Mammalia; order Primates; family Cercopithecidae; genus Colobus; species Colobus angolensis. The sequence continues at coordinate 536,266 of NW_012114966.1, read as the reverse complement.
ATAAAAAAATGCTGCATTTACTTCTCGTTTTGATTCTCCTTTTCTAAACACTCCAAAGTTTCCAATATTTGGTTTGGGAGAAGAAAAACACTAAGTTGAAAGCTCATAGCTCATCTTGATATGTTATTCAGTACAGTGATCCCCCATTATTTGAGGTTTGATTTCTGAGGCTTCAGTTACCCACAGTCAACCTTAGTCTGAAAATATTAACTGAAAAATTTCAAAAATAAACAATTCATAAGTTTTAAATTGCAAGCTGTTCTGAGTAATGTGATGAAATCTCGAGCCATCCTGCTTCATCCTACCCAGTATGAATCATCCCTCTGTCCGGCCTATCCATGCTGTCTATGCTACTCACCTGTTAGTTCACTTAGAAAGCGTCTTGTTATCCGATTGGCTGTTTTGGTATCAAAGTGCTTGTATTCAAGTACCCTTATTTTACTTAATACTGGCCCCAAAGCACAAGAGTATTGTGCCTAATTTATAAATTAAACTTTATCATAGGTGCGCCTATGAAAAAACATAATGTATATAAAGGTCAGTACTAAATGAGGTTTCAGGCATCCACTGAGGGTCTTGGAACGTATCTCCTGAGATAAGTTGGGACTGCTGTAGGTTGATTTTTGAAAATTCAGTAGAGTAAAGGAAACTTAAAAGAATCTTCTTTCCTAAATATAAACAAACCAACTAACCTTCTAGTGGCTCTCCATGGCCAACAAATGAAACTACAAATTATTTAGCAGGACGTTTAAGGTCCTACAAAATCTGATTCCAGTCTACGGTTCTGATCTCATTTCCTAACACTCTTTATCCCACCATATCCATCAAATGCACTCATCCTATTAACCCAGGCTATACAATTCAGTTTATTTGTTTTTTGTTTTTGCATGCACACATTGTTTCCTTTGCCTAGAATTCTCCTCCTCTCCACATCTTACTTGCCATCCTGCAATACCCAGTATTTTAAATTTTTTTTCGAGACAGGGTCTCATTCTGTCACCCAGGCTGGAGTGCAGTAGTGTGATCTCGGCTCACTGCAACCTCCGCCTTCCAGGTTCAAGTGAATCTCATGCCTCAGCCTCCCAAGTAGCTGATACTACAAGTGCATGCCATCACACCCGGCTAATTCTTATATTTTTTTGTAGAGATGGGGATTTGCCAAGTTGCCCAGGCTGGTCTCAAACTCCTGGGCTCACACAATCCACCCGCCTCAACCTCCCAAAGTGCTGGGATCACAGGTGTGAGCCACTGCGCCCGGCCTCAATATCCAGTATTAAATGTCAAATAATCTCTGACTTAGTCCCCTGAATTTCCAATTCCATCTTCTGGGGATCCATGACATCCACTGTTCATGGTTGCTGAGAGTGTTTGGGCCCTGTGAAAACAATCTGGGGACTGTCTCAAGAAAGGCAGAACAGCTTACCTTATTTACCTAGGGTTTGAACTGATTATAACATAGATAGACGCTGGGTCCCATTCTGGACCAACAGGCCCTGATGGTTTGTCCCAGCCTCCTTCCCTTTCATTGACCCTGCCTATGTAGGGCATTATCATGGTCCTTATCACATGACAATGTAATATTTCCATCATATTTCTTTACATTTCTGCCTTCACCATTAGATTTGTAAGTGCAGGACTGTGTTATATTTAATATTATATTTGCATCACCTAGAACAGAGCCTGACCTGACCTAAGTGCTTAATAAATGTTTGATGATGACTACAGTCATGTATCACTTAACAATGGGGATATATTCTGAGAAATGCATCACTAGGCATTTTTGTTGTATGGATATCATAGAGTTTACTTACACAAAGCTAGATGGCATAGCCTACTATGTACCTAGGCTATATGGTATAGCCTGTTGCTCCTAGGCTACAAACCTGCATAGCACGTTACTGTAGAAAATACTGTGCAACTGTAATACAATGGCAAGTATTTGTGTATCTAAACATAGAAAAGGTACAGTAAAAATATGGTATTACAGTCTTATGGGACAACTGTCACATATGTGGTCCATTGTTGACCAAAGTGTCGTTATTTGGTACATGACTATATGTAGAGGGTCCCAACAAAATCTACGTTGGAGCCAAGGCAAGAAAAGCATCCCTATAAAGGATACTATATACTTCACTTCTTTATCTCTCTCTCTCTGTCTCTCTCTCCCGTGTGTGTGTGTGTGTGTGTGTGTGTGTGTGTGTGTGTGTGTGTGTGAGAGAGAGAGAGAGAGAGAGAGAGAGAGAAAGAAAGAAGGAGAATAGGAATGAATAAGGATTTTAAAAGAGAAATGCTGATGACGGTGGTTAATGATGGAGTTCCAGGGACCTGGCTGGGAGGTTTTTGTGAGGATCTTCGTAGTGCCCTTCAAATCACAAACACTTAGAAGGTACTATCCTGGAGGCAAGGTTGTGACCCTGGGCAAGAAAAGACCAAAGAAGCTAATTTATATCTCTAAATCCCCAGATTCAGAGAGAACATATGAAAAAGCCAAAGAAATTAGCTTTAGTGAGTTTCCCTCTAAAGAAATTTCCCAAAGGCAAATATGTAGAATCGATTTATACTTGTTGCAACAGAAGGAAATTGACGTGACATTGACCGCTGAATAAACACAGCCCTGCTGACTGCAGACTGCAAGAACAGCAATTGGATTGACATCTTGGTGACACAAGCAGCCCACAGGGGATGCTGGACTCTGGGGAGACTCTTTCATGGGTCCCATGGCCTAATCATTGTCAGCAGTATAAGGGGTGATTTCATCTCCAGTCAGAGCTCCTGTAAGTATGGAGAGGGCCTAAGCTTTGGAGATATCCAGCTTGTTTAGTATCTCAAGGAAGGAGCTAGAGTGAAACTGGGTTGTTATACAAAATGCTCCCAAAAAACAAACACATCCTTAGGTACATATGCATCCATAAAATTGACCCCGAACCATCCTACCCTCCTATCCACAACACAGGAAGCACCACAGGAAAAGCAGGTGGGATTTAGGAACATTGGCAGGAGCATTACCCACCCCTCAACCCCTAATACACACATACACACCAATCAGGCTCTTTCTTCTTTTTTTCAGGGAAGTTCTGGATATAATCTGCTTTCACTTAGACACAGACGCTAGATGCATACAAGGCAGGCAATATGTGTTGTTCCATCTCCTGGCATCACTTGTGACAGTGACTTTTCCATTATCTACCATGCCCCAGGATTGAATCCTTACAGATTGGCCTCTGGGTAATCTAAAGAGTACTGTCCTCTGCTGCCTGCTCCCAACTCTTGGAACAATATTCTTAAACCTGGGGCAGAACAATATCTCTAAGTCCAGAACACAATAATGTATTGGGAACTATTTTTCCCCTCTCTCCACATTTCCACATTTGCTCTTAGAAAAGGGAATGTCCACCAAACCAATATCCCCATCCTTTGCAGGTATGTGCTAGGAAAAGAACTTTTCATCTTTCATCTACTTCCTTCCTTACTCTTCCCAGGAAGGAAGAGTAGTTTATCTGATTGGGTAGATCACTGAAAGCATGACTTAAATGGATTATGCTTCTTGACTGAGCAAAGTTAGCATCATCAGTCACTGTTCTTCCATGACACATCTCATCTTAATTCTCTTTCTCTACGCTAGTTCATTCTCTACTGAAATTAACTTACACACACACACACACAGCCACCTCTGCCTGAATATGAAAAACCATGTGGTAGGCAGAATAATGGCCCCACCAAAATGACTGCATCCTAATTTTAGAACTTGTGAATATATTATGTTACATGGCAAAAGGGACATTGTGTTAATTTGTTATGGCAGCCCAAGGAAACTAATACAGATTTTGGTATCTGGAAGTGGGGTTCTGCTGTTATGAATGCCTAAAAATATGCAAGTGGCCTTGAAATTGGGAAATGGGCAGAGTCGAAGAATTTTGAAGAGCATGATACAAACGGCCTAGATTACCTTGAACAGGCTGCTAGTAGAAATATGCATATTAATGGCTCTACTAGAGAGGACTCAGAAGAAAGTGAGGAACAAACCTAAATTGTCATGAACAGATTGTTGTTACAAATGTGGACATTAAAGGTGCTGCCGGTGAGGGCTCAGGTAGAAATAAGGAGCCTGTTATTGGAAACGAAAGGAAAGTGGATCCTTGTTATATAGTGGCAAGAACACACCTTGATTTTAGCCCAGTGAAACTCACTTTGGACTTCTGACTTCCAGAACTGGAAGAAAATACTTTGTGTTGTTTTAAGCCATGAAGTTTATGATTAACTTGCTACAACAGTAATGGGAAATAAATACAGACCCCCTACGGTTGGCCTAGAATTCAGACAGTAAATAGTCTTTTCCAAGTTACCAAGCTATTCCCTTCATGTATCATGCAGGACAAGGTAATAGTAATGTGTTAAGTGTATAGGGTTCAACAGCAAGCAGACATGGGTTCAAATACTGCCTTTACCACTGCATTTATTTATGAATTCAACAAAATTTATTGAGCATCATTGTGTGTTAGGCATCCTGCTTGACACTGGGAATACAATGGTGAGCAAAAAACATTTTTACTAGCTGTATGAATGTAAGAAAGCCACTTAATTCTTATGAGCTTTAATTTCTTTATCTGAAACATGGGAATAATAATGTACTTCTCTCAAAGTTAAATGTGCAACACATGTAAAGCGCTTATCACAGTTCTCAATAAATGGTAGCTATTGTCTTCCTTTCTCTTGTTCTAAGAGACTATTTCTACAATCCAGGAGGCAACAGTATGGGATTTAAAGATGTATAAAACTTGACCCAGGCCAGGTGCGGTGGCTCACGCCTGTAATCCCAGCACTTCGGGAGGCCAAGGCGGGTGGATCACGAGGTCAGGAGATGGAGACCATCCTGGCTAACATGGTGAAACTCCGTCTCTACTAAAAATACAAAAAATTCGCCAGGCGTGGTGGCGGGCACCTGTAGTCCCAGCTACTCGGGAGGCTGAGGCAGGAGAATAGCATGAACCAAGGAGGTGGAGGTTGCAGGGAGCCGAGATCGCACCACTGCACTCTACCAGTCTGGGCGGCAGAGCGAGACTCCATTTCAAAAAAAAAAAAACTTGACCCAGCAAAGACCCACTCACTGGAACATATACTTAAAAAAAACAATGTCCTCAGGGCTCTATTTCATGGTTCATCGTCCAACACAGAGCCAAACTCACAGGCTCAAAGGTATCCACCCTAGGGCTGTTTATATACCTGGTGATGCTCTTATCCCCACAAATCTGGACTCTCTGAAAGCAGCTCGATGTGCATCTAATGTAAATCATTCATACTGGCTGAGCCTTCCAGTCTTACCACAGACCTTTACGGTATTCATCTGACTCCAGGTGATTATGGGAAAAGAGATCCAACAGGTGTGTTCTTGGGTAAGACAGTATTTATGACGCACAGTCAAAAAAGACAAGAGAGAAGACTTGGGGAATGTCACCTCACTCTTCAGCTTCACACATGATACCAACTACAGCAACAGCTCTGGACACAAGATTGGGACAATGTTGGTAGAAAGCCCAAGCTGGTGAACCTTCTTGGAACATCACCAACAAACTTGCTTGTTTAGACTTTCTGTACAGGGCAGACTTTACTTATTTTTAAAGTTCGTTTGGTTGGTTTTTTACAGGTAATGGCATCTATAATCTCAAGACCGAGGGTACATTGTTTGGGATCCAGCACACAAGGAATACAACGCTAGTTACAATAAACTTCTCTGTGTTCTTAGGTCCACATTTGGTTCTTAGAAGTTACCTTTTCATACCCTAATTTTCTGACTTCTACAAAGCTCTCAATTTCCTGTTTCAAAAGTAGCACAAGCATCCTTCTTCCCCCTTATTTCCTTTAGTATTACCATCTTCAGGACTGACTTTTCCCATCCTTTGCCTAGCCCATGCCCTTGGTGATAGACCATTTCAGACAGGGCTATTGCTGAGGAAGCTCTTGGTCTCACTGAGATAAACATGGAATGCCATCTATTTCTGTTCTCCCTCTTTTTCTGATTGTGAGTAATGGAGACTCCAAGTGCTGAGGCAGAGAAAGATTCCTCTCCAGTCCACACACTCATTGCCAGGCTTCCTGGCAATGACTAATCTTATGGCCCTTTCCTGGGGGGCCCCTAGTCTCTAGTCAGTGCTTGAACTGAATATGTTTCTCCAGATTAGGCAATGACCTTTTCAACTGCAAACTGACTGCCTCTGAAGATAAAGTTTTCACGTTCCTTTGAAATCTGGGCAGAATTTATTTTAAAACATTGCCATGAGAGACCTTTGCTGTCACCAGGGCAGACTTTCATTTTTAGTTTACTTGTATCAGTGAGGCTGAGGACATGGCTTGCCGGAGCCGTAAAACTTAAAGGAATTACAAACTATCTTCCTCCTCTGCCCTCAACCCAGGTTATAAGCAGGTCTTTCTTGTTGAAGCACCTCCCAGGAGGAGTTCCAAGCCTACCAATTCTAAACAATCTCAGCAATTTTTCCCACAGAGTGAAGTGCAGACTCTCCACCCTCCGTATCCTCTTTCCCACAAAGCTCTCAGTCACACAGGTGGCCCATCACCTTTGAGCTGAGGCAGGTGGCAAAGTTGGTAAGCCCCCACTTCCTTGATCCTTTGTGACACTGACATCTCCCCAGCAGAAACTTGAATCTCCCTTTTGACAAGGGGCTTAAAACTTCAGCTACAAAGAATGGTATATGAAGAAAGCTAGAAGGGAGGGTAATTCAGAAACTTTCCTGTTTTATGCAACCCTCTTAAACAAAAGAAGGGATAAAGTGTTTTATTTTTCTAAGATATATTCAAAAGTTGTTGTTTCTCCTGACAAGGTTTTCAGGGGCCAGACTGTATTGCTTCAATGTAGCTGGCATATTAAAGGAATCAATGATAACTGAAGAAACTATAGTAAGTCTCTATTCCCTTACCCTGCATTAGCCTGCTTCTCTCCATCATGGGGCTTGAAGGAAACTGCAGCCTAAGAGAACAGTGTTGCTCTATTCTCCTCGCTACACTCTCTAAAATGTTATATCCAGGAGCGTACATCTGAGTGCATATGAGACTGGATAGGTTTCAGGAGACACGTGATCTCTGTTTGGGGCTACTGTTATGGAAGAAACTCTTTTATTATGTATTATGGTCTTAATCATGACTGTATTCTGCCCAGGCCACCAATCCTAGAATAATTACCATGGGGCAAATGAGAGGTCCAAGGAAATACAGAGTGTCTAGGGAAAGAACTATCTTAGAATCTTTTCATAAACAAAAATGTTTAATTTCAGAAAACCAGGAAATCTCCATTCTAGTCTTTTATTTACATGACCATTAAAAGTGGAAGGTACAGAGTATTTTCCCAAGAAGAAGATGAAGAAAGTCATGAATGGATGGAGCCAGCAAAGACTTAAGTAAGCTTCATGGCTTCTCCTAGGTAGAGGATGCTAATTTCCCTTCCCACACCCTTGCTTCCTCCCTTCAGGTCAATCCAAAACAAACAAATTCTTTATCATAAGCTGCAAAGAGAATTCCAGCAAACACAATGGGTTTCACACCCCCCAGAAAGTAAAAGTGCATCTTATGAGGACTTACTTTCCTCAGGTAGAGAAAGCTAAGCCAAGCTGGCACTCCTGGGCTGTCAGATGGCAGGTGAGAGCGAAGGCTACTCACAGGCAGGAGCTGCCCCACTCACACAGATCCTGATCTCATTTGTTTTTTCCTAATAAGGATATGCACACACCTCCCAGGACTGTCATTGCTATGACAACGGCAGAAGTTGAGGTTGAACAGGTTAGTGGAACAGCATGCTTTCTAAATTCTCCAACAAGGCCTGAGGCTGCACTCACTCATGAAATGGAAAAATTCATGTTGACAGTGCTCCTAAATAGATTCCAAAAAACCTAAGGATCATGCTTTCTTTCTGGGAAAGGATCAGAGATGGAGTCTCCATGGAGTCTTTCTATGCGGAGTTGGTTTTGTCAGAGAGGTAAGAATCCTTGAGACAATTAAGATTATAAATCCCCATATAAAACTAGGGCACATAAACTGTGTCCATTTTCCACAGAGAAAAGAGATGTGGCAAATCAGGGCAAAAGCAATCCCCTAAGGAAACAAAGACAGGCACTTTAAAAAAATCTTCTCTATAGCAGATTCTTCCCACAGAGAATACTCAGAACAACCTGGGTCTAAATTTTGAAGCTGAAGGATAGACTCACACCTTGAAAAATCATTTAAAAATAGCTATTGTTTACTAAACCCTTATTGTTCTTCAGATTCTGCAATGTGTGTGCATTATCTCATCTAATTTTTGCAAGAACCCTATAAGGTACACACCACTATTCTCCCCATTTTATAGAGAAAGAAACTGAGAATCAGGAAAGTGAAGTAATGTTCCCAGGAACATACAATTACTGAGTGGCAGAGGTAGAATTCAGAAAGGGTCACTGACTCTCAAGCTTGAGCTCTTAACAGTTATCTCTCGGGCATGGGAAAAGGCCCCTTTCTTCTCACAAGAACCATAAACAGATGGCTTCCGTGCATGGATTCTCAGCCTGTAATCATATAAGACAACCTCAGGAATATTGACCTTAGACCAGTTCTTAAACTTTAGAGTAGATTGGTATCACATGCAAGACTTTTTAAAACATAGACTGCTGGGTCCTATTCCTGAGAATGCCTTTCTTTCTTTCTTTCTTTTTCTTTTCTTTTCTCTCTTTTTTTTTTTTTTTGAGACAGAGTCTCACTCTGTCACCCAAGCTGGAGTGCAGTGGTGCAATCTCAGCTCACTGCAACCTCCACCTCCAGGTTTCAAGCAATTCTCCTGCCTCAGCCTCCCGAGTAGCTGGGATTACAAGCGCCCACCACCACGCCCAGCTGATTTTTGTAATTTTAGTAGAGATGGGGTTTCGCCATGTTGGCCAGGCTGGTCTTGAACTCCTGACCTCAAGTGATCTGCCCACCTTGGCCTCCCAAAGTGCTGGGATTACAGGCATGAGCCACCACACCCAGCCTCCATCCTGAGAATTTCTGATTCATTAGTCTAGGATAGAGCCTAAGAATCTGCATTTCTAACAAGTTTCCGGGTATTGTTGGTGTTGCTGCTCCTTTGAGAACAATTGTCTAAACCAAGGTTCTCCAACTAAGCCTCATTGCCTTAGTGGCTTCCCCTACCTAACTAATCTTTCACTGTTTAGTCCCAGATCCCCTGGGGTCTTGAGAAACTATAATGTTATCTTCTGCAGTGCTGTGTGTTTTGAAATTTTCTGAACTTTTCTGAAAATAGTGAGCATCTCCCACTCTAAAACTAACGTACTGTTGCCTTAGGTAAGGCCTGAGATCCCCTGAAATGTAGAAAGAGGAGCTGGAAGAACCAATGACAGATAACAAAGTAGCCTGGCCCACTGAAGCCAGACCAGTTCCCTCACAGGCAGGGGCAGTCCTTTTATAACCTCTGGGATTGCCTCTAGGAACTGATCACAAGAGGACATTCATTAAAACCACTTCAGGGCATTCATATTCCTGAAGTTAAAAAGAGCTGTAACATGAGCGACTGGCCCTTTAATGTCCCTTCCCACCCCCAAACACATTCCTCTATCTGAAGAAGAGGCTACAACCGCATTCCCTGCATTGCCGATTTAGCTAATTTTCTCTCTCTGCTCAGTCTCAAGGGAAGCTGAAAGGAAATAAGAAAGCCTGTGGTCCAGGTCTGCTCACACAGAGGGGAGGCTAGAGAAAGGGGCCAGTAATCAGGATTAACCAATTTAATGCCTGACTTGTTTATCCCGCAGAAAACATCACTTGGTGATGCCCTTGTTGATCCCTTCAGAGTTTGGCATCTTTATCTTGGGCTTTTGCAGACTGTGAAAATAAATGAACAGTTTCTCAACAAAGCAAAAGAATTCATCAGTGAGGCCAGGCACAGAGGCTCACGCCTGTAATCCCAGCACTTTAGGAGGCCAAGGTGAGACCATCCTGGCTAACACGGTGAAACCCGTCTCTACTAAAAACACAAAAAATTAGCCAGGTTTGGTGGCACACGCCTGTAGTCCCAGCTACTCAGGAGGCTGAGGCAGGAGAATCCCTTGAACCCAGGAGGCAGTGGTTGCTGTGAGCCGATACCGTGCCACTGCACTCCAGCCTGGGGGACAGAGTAAGACTCTGTCTCAAAAAAAAAAAAAAAAATTAGACATTTATTAACTATATGTCAAGCACTATGCTCAGTTGTTTTCTTTCCTTTAGTTCTCATGGTAACTCAATAAAACAGGTGTTATTATTATTGCTACACCCAATTTACAGAAAGGGTAATTAAGAAAATATAAATTCAGGCAGTTTGTCTATGCTCACTCAGCAAGTAATTCAACTCAAATCTGACTCAAAATCATAATCTTAATCTTTATGCCATATTCCCTCCAAGCAGTGCAGAACATATATTGAATCTTAAAAGCCTAAAAGTACCAGAAAGACAGGGAGAAAGTAGAGAATCCCTTTAACTTTACATCATTGATGCAGAGGTATGTATTGAAAAGTATGATTAGGTTGCCACGGAGTAGCTGGAAGATGTAAGCCCTATCCAGCATAGTCCATGAAGACTGTGACTCATGTGTCAGCAGCCAGGCACAGTTCTGGATAAAATGGGTTATACAAGAGGGGCTGGGACAGTAAAAAAGGGAACAATGGAGATCCCCTCCTCTATCTCTGTAAAAAAGATAGGTTCTTAACATTTTTTGAATCTGAAAGAGGAACCTGGCCAGATGTATGAAATATCAATACATGGTTCCTGTTCCACATTTGCCTAGGAATACACACCAACCAGCATCACCACTGGGAGGGAGAATGTATTCAAAGTTAGTTTTTGGCTCACCGGGTCTACCTACAATACCTCCATAAAAGCAAGAAAAACTGAAACAAAGGCAGGGTAGAAAGTCATGATTTCACGTGGCTTCTTTGGGAAATTCTCACCTTCCCAGATGCCTCCATATCTTGCAACACTTGGCAATCTAAAACCACTTCCTCCTCCATCACGTCTTCACTCCGTCATTGGCATTGAGGGTATAGATTTGTCAATGAACTATTTTATGTTCTTCCCCTTGCAATCTGGCAATATTAGCTCTCTAATGAATTGCTTCAACTTGTATATTTTTTGGACAAATGTGACTTTTAGTTGAATTGTGCAACATGAACGCCCTTAGAGTTGCCAGCAAAAAATGGGCCCTTAGCTGCATGTTACTTAATAATTTGAAAGACATCTGATTATTTTTGGGAAAAAACCTTTTACACACACATTCAATGTCATCTGTTATGTATGTAGATATGTATTTGAATTTGAATGGATTCTTGCAAGCCAGCCATGTTATGAATATAAGTGCCAGATATACTTGGATTTGAAACTAAACACATTTGGGTTTGAATCCTACCCTCTGCCACTTACAAGCTATGTGAACTTGGGTCACTGCTTAATCTCTCTGTCTCTCCAGTTTCTCATACGTAGAATAGATATAATAAATCCCTTGCAAGCTTGACTTAAAGAATAAATGAGAACACACATACAATGTACTTGGCACAGTGTCGAGGCATATTATGGCTTAATAATTAGTAACTACTATTATCATCATGATGTTCTATTAATAGAGGATTAGAGTAGACATATTTTGTGTCTCTACCAACACTTAATCTTCCCTTTCTGAAAACTGCCACAGCTATGGGCCTCCAAAGCCATATTTCTATTACATGACCCTGCTTCAGTGATAGGGCAAGAATAAGGATACCAAGGAAATGTGAGTTCAAGCAATTTTCCTATACTCACCCAGTCATTAGGTTTTTTACACAACTTGGCAGGTTCTCTTTCCTGAAAGTGTGGATTAGGAAATGGTCCCTATTATCCCTCTAAACTAAGAAATTGTGAGGCGATCATGTTTGGCAACATGCATGCCAAGGCACTAAAAGTCAGTCTGCAGAATGTTGTTGATGTGCAGAGAGAAGCAGATTAACTTTGACTTGAACTCAAAACAATGCCTTGGTTCTGATAACTTTCCACTTCCATGAGAAACCATCTTCCTTCCTTCCTTCCTTCCTTCCTTCCTTCTTTCCTTCCTTCCTTCCTTCCTTCTTTCCTTCCTTCCTTCTTTCCTTCCTTCCTTTTCTTTCTTTCCTACTTTTTCTCTTTCTTTCCTTACTACTTTGGGTGGGTTTCCATAGTCTTCAATCAAAAGATCTTTGTTAACAGTGTCATCTCTGTGCATAAGGCCACCAGATCTTCTCGGCATGTCTTGGATGGCCTAAGCATTTGAAAGGTACCTGATTTAAACAAACAAACAAATCCCAAAAACTTCATACACACACACACACACACACGCACACTTTTCTTATGTTATCCTTTTTCAACTCCTGAAGAGCATTAGGTATAAAATCAAAATAATCATATATGTAATGAAATCATGTATGTACGGAAAAAAGGGAAGAACAAAAAGATAAAAGAAAAAGAGCCATCAACATTCTTGATCTTACAAAAATAGGTCATCTGATCACTTTCTAGAACCCAAGAAAGAATGGAGAAACCCCCAGCTCTTTACCTGGTGTTGCACTGGATACTGTTGGCCACTGCTGATCAGGCCCTCCTGGACCAGCCCGTAGAATGCCAGCCTCCTCTAGGTGCACAGAGCTGAATAAATACACAGACCCAGATAACAGTTAGATCATAAATGCTTTCCCAGCTCTTCTTCCACCCTCAAAAATTGCTTACATCTATGAAGACAGGGCTGCAGCTAACACATTCTGCTCATGCTTGAACTGAAGCAATTACTGCTGAGCAGTCACCCTGCATAAACTGCAGAAGCATTGCTGACTTACTTACTGCCTGCTATACTATTCCAGGAATACACATGTTCTATCTTTATGGCCATTTTGTTTCTTATTAACGCCATGTGGTGCTCACTAAATCTAACAGGAAGCCCATCAGAGGACTAAGCCATTTTAATATCTCGATGCTGAAGCAGATGAGGAGGGCTTGTTCTCAAAAGCTCCAAGACTCTCTTGTAGGTTCTCTTGTTCAAGGGTTCTCTATTCTAAAGAAGAAAACACACTAAAATTATTTTCTGATAATTGGAGTATTGTTCCAATTTGGCTATCCAATTAATTCTTAACCTTATTTTCTATTTTACTCTTTCTGTATCTTTTAGGCATAGATGACCCACCCTGTATTTCCTGAGACTAGAGAAACCTGATCACCACCACTCACAGATCTCAGTTCAGAAGAGATTAATTCAGCATAAAACATTGCTGGGAGTGAGATACAAACTGGGAGACCTTTAGAGGCAAGCAGAGATAGAACATAAACTGTTCAAGAGAAAAGAGAACATGGTGCAGTATTCATTTATGTATATCTAATGCTAACACATATTAATCTCTCAAATATTTGTTGGATGGATGAATGAATGAATGAATGAATGAATGATGGAAGGAAGGAAGGAAGAAAGGAAGGAAGAAATAAGTGGGATCCTAAGAGAAAATGTCCAAGAAAACCCTCATCAAAATTAGAGGACCCTTTAATTTAATTTAATTTAATGTAATTTTGAGACAAAGCCTCACTCTGTCACTCAGGCTGGAGTACAGTGGCGTGATCTCAGCTCACTGCAACCTTGGCCTCCCAGGTTCAAGCAATTCTCCTGCCTCAGCCTCCCAAGTAGCTGGGACTACAAGCACCCGCCACCATGCCTGGCTCATTTTTGTATTTTTAGTAGAGACAGGGTTTCACCATATTGACCAGTGATCATTTGTTTCTTGGTCCTTCCCATTTGGTTTCCAAAGACATTTGCAAATAATGAATCTTTTATTTGGCCCCATTGGCATGGATACTAGATCACCTCCAGAAATAATGGTAGTTAATCAATTACTGTCAGAGAGAGCAAAATTATATTTAATCTGAGTCTTACTGTTATTCTAGGTTAATTTAAAGTAAGCTAGAATTGGTCTCCAGATATCCAATAAAGGCCCTTTACACGGCTCATCCTCTGAAGAACCCATGTCATTGATGACAATAAGATAGCAACATATGGGAAAGATGAGGAGACTCTAATAGGCATGAACATGAACAACAACAGCAATCAGTTATTGAAGGTAATAGGATGTAATAGTCAATGTGAGATTAAAAAAAAAAAACAAGGTAGACAACATGTATGTAAATACATTGCACAATGTACCCAAGTCTCAAAGCATGAGTATTAATTACTATTTTTAAAGGAGGAAAAGAAAGCATAGGTAGAGAGTGATGAAGGAGGTTGAAATTACTTCCCTGTAGAAATTTTGATGGGAGAAAATACACAGCAGCCTGTTTCTGTGATTTTACAGAGGACTCTATATTCCAGCACTTGATAAGCATTTGGCACTGACCATTTGCAATCTTTCAAGGAACAGACACGGGGACAAAAAAATTACATTTTCCTGGCAAAGTACCTGAAGCTTTTCAGTTTTGACAGCTGCTTCTAGTCTATGAAGACGCAGTTTATCTGAGCCATACCAAGTTAAGGTTACTTCTGTGTGAACAAGGAGGAAAATACATACCTATGCATGCCTGCTCTCAGGGAGGCAGAGTAACGCCAGTCAGGGTTGGGCTGTCGTGGCTGCAAAATCACAAAGAGAGTTTTCTGTTAAAATGACAAGACAATGTTCTCCCAGGGATGCTGTTAATTGATTAGCTACTCCTTAAATATTTCCAGGGATCTAAAAAAAGTATTGAATGAGCTAGTTCATGTGTAACTCTATGATAATATCTATATACATAGCACTTGAGAAGAAAATTAGTTCATCAGGGTCCTCACACAGATTAGATACCCTGGAAGACCAGATTTAATAATCTTGTAAAGGCCAGCTTTGGCTTTGCCTTGCCCAATACACGTCTGTGTTCTTAAAACACTACGGGAAGAATAGTCTGTTTTGAGAAAGGAAAAGCTTTCATTGCTTTTGCCCTCAAGTGCCCCATTCCCAATTCAGTATTACAGCTATAACAGGGCACATGGCTACACAAATTCTGCTGGCCTGGCTGGACTGCAGAGGACTGCAATCTGCTGCTGGCTTTGCAGACTGCAGCATATTTGACCCGGGGCGGATGTGCCCAGTCATAACCCCAGCAACTGATAACAGCCTCTTTGCTGATTGAAGAGGGATAGTAGGGAGAGGAAAACAAACTACTGCAGAGTTTGACTTTGTTTTGCTACCTAATCCTTTTCATAAACTTGTACTTGTTCCTGCTCCTTCATGAGTGCTTTCCCTCCTCACTGAATCACTGTTCACTAAGCTCTGATTGTTTAACAGGGAGTAGCTGAAATCCAAGAAAAACCTGCTATATTTTGCAACAGTTGTGTATTGGAAAGATCTGCTGCCCTCTCTCTATAAACTGTCAGTCTGAAGGGGGAGAACAAAGAGGAAAATACGGGCACCCAAAGACTTAAAGACTGCTGGGGGAGTTACGCGTTGGTTAGAAGCTACTGAGAAATCACTGGGACATCATCAGTCACCATCACTGTCTTGTATCAGTAAGCAAAAATGTCACTGTGAAAAACTTGTGACACTCCTCTAGATGTGTTTTCATGGGTGGAGATTCAGGTGGCCCTGTCACTGAATATTGAGGTATAGTTGAATGAAAAAATGGGGGATAAAAGTTGTATTTTGTGTTTTCCTCTACATTATACTTACCATATTTGGTAGAAACAAAGCCATAGTAATATCAATAGACCATTCCAACCTGCCAATAATTCTTATTCCTATCATTCATATAGTTCCTTCAAGGGATGCAAAGTATTTAATAAATATATTTCTTCATAACACCCAGGAGAGAAATGATCACCATCTCAATTTTCAGACAGATTTGTGAATGGCTACATGATATTCGGTATTCAGAGAATTAGCCAAAGTCAAGGCCCAGAAAAACTTACAACTCCGGGACAATTTACCTCAATGGTCCTCACACACTTACTGCTCTCTCTATTCTACCAATCTGCTAGCAAGATATGCATATGCAAGCTGCTTCCTCCTTTGTTTTCAAGTTCACAAAATGCTATGGATATTCCAAACATAGCATAAAATTATCTACAGACCAAAGGAGTTTCCATTATCTACTAGCAGTGTTAGAGGGAACAAGAGAAAATGTTTGCAAATCATTTTATAAACCTGGAAATATGACTGAAATACTTTTTATCAATCAATCATCATCACCATCTCTCCCCTCGCCATCAGGAGCACTATCGTTAGCTTGTCAGCTGAGAGAACCTTTCTTCAAGAAAGACTGTAACATCTGCTGAGAAATGTTGCCAATTTTTCTATGATTGGGTAACATTCATGATGAAAATTGCTGCAACTTGATCTTTGGAATGAAATCATCAAACTCATTTTGCTGAAAGGCACAGTTCTAGCAGGACTGACCAGGAAACTCAGTTCATTATACAATCTCACTTCCCCAATGACACATTTAATTTGTCATGCTGCTATTTTCTATACTAGTCCATCAGCAACAACATCCTTCTCAGATTCATTTGCCAGAATCACAGTAAGATTTCTTATGGCAGTAAGATCAGGCAGGGAAAAGGAAAGGAAGAAAGCATATAATATGTTTTAAGTAGCTACACGGTACTAGATTTTGCACTTTATTACATACTGTTGCATGTATCCTAATTCTTTGTCAGTAAACTCTATGAAAGGGATTATATCTGTTTTACTCATTAGACACATGCATATCTTCAGATATTCATAAAAGCATAGCTATATAGTCAGAGTCTAGCAGGCTTCTGGCATTTGGGAGGTTTTTAAAATGTGTTTAAATAAATGAACTATAATGCAAAGTCAACATTATTGTACTTAAATTGCAAAAATGAGACATCTGAACTTTAGAAAGATTAAATTACTTGTCTGATTGCTGAGTTCAGCTGACAGTCATGTTTAGGTCCCCTTAACACAAAAGTCTGTGTTTTACTTCATTTATTTATTTATTTATTCATTTATTTATTTATTTTTGAGACAGGGTCATACTCTGCCATTTAGGCTGGTGTGCAGTGGTGTGATCTCGGCTCCCTGCAACCTCTGCCTCCAGGGTTCAAGCAATTCTTCTTCCTCAGTCTCCCTAGAAGCTGGGATTACAGGTACCTGGCTAAATTTTGAATTTTTAGTAGAGATGGGGTTTCACCATGTTGGCCAGGCTGGTCTTGAACACCTGACCTCAGGCAATCCACCCTCCTCGGCCTTCCAAAGTGCTGGGATTACAGGCTTGAGCCACTATGCCCAGCCAAAAGTCTGTGTTTTAAATAAATTTACATGAAATGACATACATTTTTCTTCTTTCTCTTTTTTACTTCTGAGTTTCCAGGATATTGATTTAAAACAACACAAAACTAAAAGTAAAAAAAAATGTACATGAGTTTCATCCAGAACTTGATTAAACTTGGAAAAATTCAAGTTGAAAGGTTGACTACTGATATATCTGACACAGTAAGGCGTATATTACTATCATAATTTCAATCATAGTTGAAATAACTGTGATTGTTTAGTTCTTTAATACTTAGATGGTACCTCCCAGGACTATGCTTACTTTCTATTGGTAAAGAATTCCAATATGTCCTATTGCTTCAAAGGTTAGTCTTTTGGTAGAATAATGGTCACAAAACTCCATACGTAGAAAAATTCAATTAGGTAGTCCATATGGGTGATGTAGTATTACTGAAGAATAAGAATACACTTCAGTTCCTATTAAAATTATAAAAAAGATTTAATTTACCTTGTAATGATATTATTTGTGATTTATAACATAGGATATTTGAGCTACAGAAGGATGAATCGCCGCTTCTAAGATTTAAAGTAAAATAAGTTTAAAATACCCTATTTTATTAATAAACTCACACAACTATTCAATGAAATAATGTGCTATCTTCATACCATGGAAATTCATGTGGAAGACATCAATAAATTGCCCTCTGGGACATAAGACTGCATATAATATCTCCTTTTCCTTCCTAATAGAACTCTATTAAGAATATATCCACTGCAGATTTTTCATAGTGCTATTTTGTGAACATTGATATAAACTGATAGGCAGAATTCCAAGATGGCCCCAAGATCCCTATATTCTGGTGTGCACACCCTGAATAACCTCCGAGACTGTGATTGTGATGGATCTTATTCCCATGATTACATTATGTTATGTAGCACAGTTGGCTTTAAGAAAGGCAGATCATCCAGATGAGACTGACATAATCACATGAGCTCTTTATATCTGGGTCTAGAGGTCAGAGCCAGAAATCAGAGAGATCTGAAGCATAAGAGGGATTGCATGTGAGGGAAGATTCTCCAGTGCCAGCCCTAAAGATGGAGCAGACCACGGGACAGGAGTCCTGAGTCCTCAGTTCTCTAGGAATTGAGAGTGATCCCAGGCCAATAGTAAGTAGGAAAACAGAGATCTCAGTCCCCAGGCAACTGGATTCTGCAATCTGAATGAGCTCGATAGTGGATTCTTACTAAGATCCTGCAAAAGAGAACACAGCCCAGCTGTGTTCATTTCAGCCTTGAGAATACCTGAGCAGACAACTCAGCCACATGGTACAGGACTGTGACATAACAAATAGATGGTGTTTTAAAACAATTACTTGTGGTAATTTGTTACAAAGCACCAGAAAAGGGATACATAGACTGTTGCTCATTAAGGCAAAAGAGAATATAACATTCAAAATAATCATTATGTTGCATATTGGTCTTCTAGTATATCAAAATGAGGGCTGGGTGCAGCGGCTCACACCTGTAATCCCAGCACTTTGGGAAGCCAAGGCAGAGAGATCACTTGAGGTCAGGAGTTCGAGACCAGCCTGACCAACATGGTGAAACCCAAAAATACAAAATTAGCCAGGCATGGTGGCGCATGCCTGTAATCTCAGCTACTTGGGAGGTTGAGGCAGGAGAATCGCTTGAACTCTGGAGGCAGTGGTTGCAGTGAGCCAAGATCATGCCATTGCACTCCAGCCTGGGCAACAAGAGCAAAAACTCCGTCTCAAAAAACTAAAATAAAATAAAACAAAAAGGTAATAAATTTGAGAATTCTGGGTGGAATACTTTCCTCTGAATGTAGTCATTTAAAATCCTAATTTACAGGAGCAGGAAAGTAAAATAAACATAAATTTAGAACATACCTAAAGGGTTCCAGTACAACAGAAAGTGCTAGGTCTGTTTAGTTCTGGATGCATAGCCTGCCAGCACAGCAGCTACTCTCTCACTCACAGTCATACCTCCTCAGAGCCCAGAGTTCTGACCCTGGAAGGCCAGAAAGGAACTGATGGTGCTTATAAGACAAGGAACTAAGATTTCTCTTTACCTTTGCAATGCTGGATATTCCTTTGCATTTGTCAAGTTAAAATTCTTGAAAGAAAAACCCTTGTATAATTTTCAGGTTAGCAGATTTAAAACAAAACAATCCTCTTGACCTTTGATTTTTGAAGTCATGGTTATAGATTATACTGCTCCAAATATTATACGAATAAGCTAAATTTATAGTCATATTATCATATGCACAAAACATTGATCCAGATGAAGTTCTGTAAAAGCCACATTTAAAGAAACCTGTAAAACGCCATCATATTCAGCTAAACCTCTGGGTTTGGTGACAGGAATCGTTCCTCAAACATTTGCAAATTGACATTATTCTGACCTCTCATTGAGAGCAAAAATCGGTAGGCAACCAAGGTAAGTATCTAGAACTGACTTTGCTATTCTGTCAAGTAGACAGCATGCCAATAGGCAATGTATAATATGCCAGGCTGTGTCCCTGCAGAGTGTTCTGAGTTAGACCAGATGCCCATGTGATGGCTCACTCCTGGGTCAGAAGGAAACAGTAGGCCAATGACATTCAAGCTACAATGAATAGAGTTCTTCAGTCAGAATGTGTACCAGATAAAGAGACAGAGAAGAGCTCAGCCATAATTCCATCTGGCTCAGCAGTCTGTAGAAAAACTGAGGAAGGAGGTAATTGAAATAAATTATTGTATCTTCAGACCAAAGAAAATAAACTTTTTCTCAGAAGAACAGTCCTATGACCGATATGAAGTTTGCAAACTAAAACAGCCCCAGTCATTATAAAGTGACTACCAGAGGATTAAAAACTGGAGTGGAAGTTCATAGATATGATTTCTTTGTCTATTCTGACTATTGCACAATTTTTATAAATTCACTACCACGTCACTTTACACTGAGTGTAAACTCTGTTCCAGGATAGAGTCATCAGTTAGAAAAGTCAGTGCTGGGGGAAATAAACTGAAAGAAAAATTAACTCTTTCAGGTCACTATATCTGGAATTAGGGTGAATACGCACACATAGTGGCAGAAATAACTGAAGGTTTGGTGACTACACATTGCTTTAAAATAAGTGAAAGTGAACGCAAACTTAACTCATCTCTGCTACTCTTTTGTAATTTGTACATGTTGTGCCAACTGGGCCCACTGATACGCTATTGGACAAATCTACTAGAGCACTCAAAGTGACTCATTAGCAATCACAACACCACGACCACAAAAGCACAGAATCTACCTTAAGATTTGGTTTCCTTTGCCGGGCATGGTGGCTCACACCTGTAATCCCAGCACTTTGGGAGGCCAAGGCAGGTAGATCACAAGGTCAAGAGATCGAGACCATCCTGGCCAACATGGTGAAACCCCATCTCTACTAAAAATACAAAAATTAGCAGGGCGTAGTGGCGCGTGCCTGCAATCTCAGCTACTCAGGAGGCTGAGGCAGGAGAATCGCTTTAACCCAGGAGGCGGAGGTTGCAGTGAGCCAGGATTACGCCACTGCACTCCAGCCTGGCAACAGAGTGAGACTCCATTTCAAAAAAAAAAAAAAAAAATTTTGGTTTCTTTTTATGGAGACTCTGAAGGGAGTGCCAACCAAATTCAGTATCAAGTTCAGAAATTTCCAAAGAGAAATTCTGCCCTATTGCCAAATAGTTACTTCAGAATCCTCACTGCATAAGTGATTCATGAAATGAGCTCACTGGGGGTAAAATCTACCAGCAGATTAGAGTCTGGGGTTAAATGCTGATAAGCAACAAGAGAAAAATCAGTGAAATAATAGAAACAAAAGATCTTAACAGGCTTTGCCAATAGTGAAGCAAATAAATAAATACAAATATATTAACGGCATGTGCAACATAGTGAGACCCCATCTCTTCCAGAAAACAAAAAAAACAACAACACTAAAAACTAGCCAGACACGGTGGCACACATCTATGGGTCCAAGCTACTCAGGAGGCTGAGGTGTGAGGAATGCTTGAGCCCAGGAGGTCAAGGCTGCAGTAAGCCATATTCACGCCACTATACTCCAGCCTGGGTGACAGGCCAAGACTCTGTCTCCAAAAAAAAATAGTAGTAACTCACTGATAGGCCCATTTGTTACCTGCTTCTATGCAAGAAATTACTCTTTCTCCAAAAGCAGTTAATACATATGACTAGGTGAATTAGTGATAGCTTAAATGCCTGAATATCCCATATCAAAGGCAATATAAACACTGGAACTTCTGTCTACTCATAGCATTGAAAAAAAGTTTTTGGAGTCAGATGGATACAACTTAAAATAATACTGGCAATGTGACTGTGTATATTACCTAACCTCCCTGAGCTTATTTCCTCATATGCTAGATTTTAACAAATACTTAATGCATCACTTGCAGGTAATGAAATCATATATATATTCAATATTATAATATTCAATATATTGAATAATCTTGAATATTCAAGATTCAATAATATGAGATATATGTATATTATATATATATATATAACATACATATATCTATATAGCAGGCTGGTTAGTGAGTACAAATTCCCTTACTCTTCCTCTCTAATTCCCATCTACTTTTAATGTAGGCACATGATACTAATTGTACCCCAGGACTCTCCTGCCATCTGTAGTAACCAGGTAGGAAAAAAAGAAAGCCCAACATGGGAAGTTAACAGGTTGATCTGGCAATGACGACTTTCAGAACTGAGTGACTTTTGTTCCCATCTTGCCACACTATAACAGTGTGACTCACTCTCTCCCTATAATTGCAAAAATTTTTGGAGCTGTAGATCTTGGGGCTCTTCACTGGATTTCCAAAAGTGACTGGCAGAAATTTGCCTTTATTAAAAATCATGCATTTTCCTGGCAAAATTTCCCCAAAGCAAGCAATTTCTGAAATAATTTTCACCCTAGATTAAATGTTTGTGTACAAAAGTACATATTAACATACAGGTCAGTGTAAGACAGAAATAGTTTATGTATCAAATTGCCCCAAGCTTTAAGTCAGGAGAGGGGGGGTAACAGTGTCTTTCCTCTGAGCTTCCAGCTCACAGCTGGTGGCAAAGCTGAGCCTGGCCTGACTTGTTCATGCCTCTTTACCACCTGCAGCCCACCCCAATCCCAAAGGGCTTCATAGGAATTTGTTAAGCAAATGTCTACAGCAACCTTATTTAAAGCTAAACCCTTTTAATGCTACGATCTAAAAAATTCTGGAAACTCTTTGATTTTTTCCCCCATTTTTCTTAATCTGCAATCCGCCTCCTGTGGTTACTCCGCATTGACTAACACCAGGCACTTCTGATAAATGAATAAATCTATCAGAAATGTCAATGAGAAAAATCTACTCTTAATCAGGAATGGGAACTTTTGTGCCTGTGCATTAAATTCCTCAAGATTACCATGAACTTGAAATGTGACAATATGGACATTACTAAAAATACAGCAATATGTCAATGAAAATATATTGCAAAAAATAGGGGAGAGACAAATATTGTTCACACATTGTATAGTAGCTCTAAAAGCCCTTTCTACAAAGTAGATATTTGGAAAGGTAACAATTCATCACTATTAATGGGACAAAATTTTGGCTTTTGAAATCCAAGTTTTAAGTATCACAAAGCATATCTCTGTTACTTCAAGCATACATGCGTAGACAAACACACCACACAAACACACACACATAATCATGTACTTTCTAATAATTTATGTACATTCCTCATAATAATAAACAAGCTGGACTTATATCTACCTAAAACTCAAAACTAGTGCATATACTAACACCTGACTGTACACCTTACTGTAGGGTAAGTCATCCACTTTCCAAGCCAGCCTTTTGAAGCTATAGCAAATCAAATTTTAGATCCAGAAAATGAATGTATGCTTTGGAAGTACTGTCATTTAACTTAAAGACATGAAGGACTTGAAAAGTCTACTTTACATCTCATCAAAACCATAGAAACTGTCAACAGAAAATCAGAAGATTACAGGCTGCATTTAAGCTAAATTCAGGGAAATCCTCTTACAACGAATTCAGAGTATGCCAAGAAAGGTGGCTATAGGGAGAATTCTTTTTCCCTTCTCTTCCTCCTAATCCCAGCTTGTCTTGGTCTTCACCATCCCCCAACACCCCTAATCCACTCATTCTAATACTTCCCTGGCCCAACCAGACAAATTGGTACTTAATCTCTCTGCCTTACCATCATCCACTCCCTCTGACAGCTCCCTACAGAAGAGTTGGCACATCATACAGCCAAAGCAAACTTTAGCTTCAGTATGATGTCTAAATATTACAGCTTTATCACCTGTGACATGCATTTCCAGAGGATCTTATCACATAGGTTCAGTGAAAGTACCAGAAATATTAATTTCCACTGCAGACAGTCCAGAGTATAAACAGAGACAGCATACAGTGGTGACTATGACAGCCCCTAGAGGCCTCAGAGCTTTTTAAGAAACATCACTTCTATAGGATTTCAAAAGAAAAATTTCCCTGTAGATGATACAGCAGAGGCCATTTCTCCTTGAGCCTCATAACGTTACCCCCTAAAACATAATCCCTATTCCAAGGCCTGTTCTGTTTCTCTACAAATCTGTCCTTAGCATGAAATGTTAAGACTAATCCTCACTTCTCAAACAATTTTATGGACAAGTCTTCATGCCTCTGAAAATGAAAAATAAAACAATTCTTTAGCGCTGTTTTTCTACAGAGGAAATAGTAGATGATGATCAAAGTGTGGATACTATATATACTCAGTTTACCAGATAACTCTTGCCACTGTTAATGACTCAATAAAGCCAACCACAGGTTATTGGGGGATATGTGACAAATGCATGAGTTTGTAGAAGACCCCCTGACCACTATCTCACCTCATTTTGAGAAACAGCCTCGTTTTTGAGAATAATCAGGTTCCCAGCACTCTGACCACTTTGGCCTGTGAGGTTCCTGCTGTCAGTCACCGCTGCTTGGGCTCCTGAAGGCCCTGGTCCTGTCTGGGCCCCTGTATTGTAAAACATGAAAGTGTCACTCCCTGAGCCTGCTGTCAGACAGGCCTTGTAGCAGTAGGTCTTGGTGAGGGAGCCATTCCCTCGAACTTCAATGAAGTGAGGCTGCACTTTGAGGCCATGCGGTATCCTGGCATCAATATTGTTATTGGCCTGTTTGTAAAGTTCTGCAGGGCACCTCTCCCTTACTCCACAGAAGCCTCCACAGCATGCAGTGCCATAGGCAGTGTAGCGGTAGCACTTGATGATGCTCAAAATGATGATTGTCAAAAGAAATATAAAAGACACTGTGCTTAATGCTATTATTAGATAAAGGGTAATTTCAGAATATGTCCGAGGGCTCTTAACATGTCTCTGAGTGTCAGGGAGGATTTTGGAAACCCTATCCACCACAGCTACTGTAATAGCCACAGAGGCTGATAGTGATGGCTCTCCATTATCTCGGACCACCACGGTCAGGTTGAAAGTGCTACCACTCTCATCTCCCATCTTCCTGGTAGTCCTAATTTCTCCTGTGTGCAGTTCTACTTTAAAGAGGTCCAGGTCAGAAGTCTGGGCTAGATGGTAAAAAAGCCAAGCATTTTGCCCAGAGTCTGAGTCCATGGCTATGACTTTGGTGACCAGGTAGCCAGCAGGGGCAGTTCGAGGCACCATCTCAAAGGCTGCTGACGAGTTCGTTGAGGTAGGGTACAGAATGTGAGGGGCATGGTCATTCATGTCCACCACATACACGTTGGCAGTCACAGTGCTGCTCAGTGGTGGACTCCCCTTGTCCTGAGCCTCCACAGTCACAAAGAACTCCCGAAACTTCTCATAGTCAAAGGAGTTGACAGCATAAAGGCTGCCACTGGCACTGTTAATGGAGACATAGGAAGTGACTGGCAGCCCTTGAATCTCCCTCTCCAGAAGGGAGTAGGTCACCTCTGCATTCTCCTTTTCATCTGGGTCTGTGGCTTGCACGGTACAGAGCAACACACCTGGCAAATTGTTCTCCTGTATGTAGATGGAATAGGAGTCCTCCAGGAAGCTTGGTGGATTGTCATTGATGTCAGAGATCTCAACCTTCAGTGTCCGCTGGGATGTGAGCTGTGGTATTCCTCCATCAGTGGCTGTCACCGTGATGTTGTAGACAGCCACCCGCTCTCGGTCCAGCGGGCCACTCACCACCAGTGTATAGGAGTTTCCAAAGCCATTCAGTCGGAAAGGGAGTGTGGCCTCCAGACCCAGGCTCACTTTCCGGTTGGGGCCTGAGTCTTGGTCATTGACACTGAGAACGGCTACAATGGTGTTCGGTGTAGCATTCTCAGGCACTGGGCTATACAGGTCCGTGAGCACCACCTCTGGGGCATTGTCATTCACGTCCACGATGTCCACCAGCACCTTGCAGTGACCTGCCATGGGCACTGGACCCCGGTCAGTTGCCTGCACATAGATCTGGTAGGAGGAGGCTTCCTCATAATCCAGCCCCCCAATTACTCGCACTTCCCCAGTACTAGCATCTATGCTGAAGAGCTGCCTCTCCCGGTCCGAAGTGTAGCTGCTCAGGGAGTACCTGAGCTCACCATTGGATCCCTCATCCGGGTCTGAGGCATTCAGCTTCACCACCAGTGTGCCCGGGGGTGAGTCTTCCCGTAGCTGGACGCGATAAGTGGACTGGTCAAAGGCAGGAGAGTTGTCGTTAGTGTCCAGGACACGCACAGAGATCTGTGCCGTACCTGAGCGGGCTGGGATGCCCCCATCCACGGCTGTGAGAACCAGGTGGTGCAAGGCTGCCTGTTCCCGGTCTAGGCCCTTACGCAGCACCAGCTCAAGCACTTTACTGTTCTCCTGCAGGGGCTTAAGGTCCAGCTCGAAGTGCTCGCTGGGGCTGAGCTCGTAGGTCTGTACTGAGTTGGCGCCCACGTCTGGGTCCTGCGCACTCTCTATGTGAAAGCGCGCTCCAGGAGCCACCGATTCGCTTACCTGAAGCTGGTAGTTGGGCCGCGGGAAACGCGGTGAGTTGTCGTTGATGTCCAATATTTCCACCTCAACGGCGCTCACCGCCACGGGGTTGTGCGCCAGCACTTCCAAGCTGAGCAGGCAGCGAGGCCGCTGCTCACATAGCGCCTCCCGATCAATGCGCTCGTTGACGAAGAGCGCTCCACTAGTCAGGTCCAGCTCCAGGTAGCGCGGACTGGGCGCACCCAGATGGTTGATGCGCAAGCAACCCGGCCCCAAGCGCCGCAGCTCGAGCCCCAGCGCGCGAGCCACGTTGCCCACGAGCGCGCCGGGTGTCTGCTCCTCTGGCACGGAGTATCGCAGCTGGGAGGCCGCTGGGCCCGGTAGCAGCAGCAGCAACAGCAGCCGGAGAGGCAGTAGCAGCAGCCAGGGCATGGGCCGCCGGAGCCGTGGATGCTCTGTCGCCGCAGGTCTGGTGCCCACCTGCTCCATAGCCACTGGCCGCGGCGGAGGCAGCCGGGCAGGGCCGGAGGCGGCAGCTTCCCCAGCCGTGCTCCACGCCCGGGCCCCGCCTCCGCTCGTGCCACCCTGAGCCCGCTCCCCCACCGCTCACGCGCTAGCAGACGCCTGGGGCCGCTCCCTCCGTAGGCCCTCCCAAGGGCTCCTGGCCCCACCGCCTTCGCTGATTCCCCATCTTCCAGCTCCTCCGCTCGCCTCCGAGTCGCTCAACCCGGCTCGGCTTCCTGCTGCTGCTGCCGCTACCGCTCCAGGGGGAGGGAAAAGGAAGCAGAAGGGGAGACGGAGGGGGAGAGGGAAGGGGAGGAGGGCTCAGCAAGTCCTGCTCTGATTCCGCGCCCAAGTGGCGGACAGCGAACCCGGACTGCTCAGCCTCTCCAGTCCCATCTCCTTCACCCTGAACCTGCCGGATCTCAGCGGACCGCAGGAACACTGCCACTCCCTTTCTCCCTACCCCCACTGTCCAGTTCATCCAGTCTCCACCGTCTCTCCCCTGCTTAACGGGTCTTTAAGGAGATTAGTCTGGGAAAAGCGGTCAAACCCCTAGAAGTCTGGCTATCAGCTCCCCAGGAAAAGATTTCCAAGCGCAATTCAGGAAAATAAACTAAGGGGCCTTAGCTAAGTGTGGGCACCCAGGAGGCGGATCTAACATTAAAAGGAAACAACGCAGGGGGAGGCGCTCTGGGGTTACTGGCGATGGGAACTATTCACCTGACTCCCACATCTTCCCTGGACACTCTTAAGTACTGCAGAAAGTGCTCAACTCCTAGGGCAAAAGGAGGGGGATGGCAAATGCTGCCCTCTTTCCGGGAGCAAGCCTAAAACCAGCATCCTGGGATTCAAGACTCAATTCTGCTGTCGGCCAAGTGGCCCTTACTTTCAGTGTGTGCCTTGGCAAATAACCAATATTTTAAAAAATAGTCTCCATGAAGCTGTAGGCAAATCTGTTATTTGACCCATTTTGGCGATAGTGGGGAAAATCTGGTAAAATTTTTAAAGAGATTCTTCTCTCAAGCTTTTTCTAATCTTGCTTCAAATCTTATTTATCACCCAGACATTTTCTTTCAAGAGTGATTTAAAATTTTTTCTTTAATGGATGACAATGTCTTCAAGAGTCTGCAAAACCATTAAATCAAGAGAGTTACTGTTGATCTCCTAAGCCAGGCTGGAATTTGGATTCCATTAATGCTTTGCAGTTAAAAAAACAAACAAACAAAAAAATCTGCTGTGATTAAGCAAAATGTGGGAATCTGGGATTTATCTTACAATAACCGGCAATTTCAATGACTGCAGCTTATCTTCCTTAAATATAAGACTCCTTAGACTTCTGTTCTTCTGTGTCCCTAAGATTCCTTTTGTACTGCTATAGAGGCAACGCAGAGACAACAAATTCACTTCAGTAAAAGAGAAGGCAGAAGGATCAGAGGAAATCTTTCCATGCTGTGTCATTGCCTCTGCTGCTCAGTTCTGAATAGTCACTCTTCCCAGGTTCTCACGTTTCTTCCAAAGAAATTTGAAATCTATTGCCTCATGTGCAAAAAAAAAGCACTCACTAAAATGTCCTTTCTCTTCATCTCCCAGTATTTCTCTCATCCATAGATTTTCCTCTATGGGTCATTTTCTAGCTATGGACTGGAACAGTCAGTGTGAGACCTGACATTTAGCATGCTTCCCTCCTAGAGGGGATGGTTAAAGGAGCCAAGGTTGTGAGCCAAGGTTGTGATCCTGACACCCGGAGTTCAAAGGCCTGAACTAGCACATCACTTCGTTCCACCGACCAAGCACACTCACTATCAATGCTCCACTACTTAGCCAGTTTTATTCCAGAGAAACGCCCAGCTTCCTCCTATCACTGCTGCTTCTTATTTGTCCTCTTTGTTTCCTCAAGGGTACAGAGTAGGAAGCAATTTTCATCAAAGTCTATTCCTGTCTCCTTTCTTGGGTCTCTGGCTTCTTCCTCTTCTTTCTGCCTCCTCCCCAAACATCCCTACAATAATTCTGTCTCAGTTTGCTGTGGTAATTTGATCTCAGAGGCCTTAATCTCTCAAGTGCACAAATTGTGGACCTGGCCTATGTCCTCACCCATCACTTATTTCTGAAAATAAATGGCTTATAAGTGGAATCAAGTTGTAAGTTGTCAAAAAAAGTGATCTTTCCTCCCCTCATCTCCTCCCAGCCCTCTGAGTCGCTGCCATCTCTGCCCACAGCTCAGAGACCTGGCCACTGGGTATTGACCAAGCATAGACCTGTGACTGTGGAAAGATCATAGGCACTTAAGGAAGAGATTACAGTGGCAGAGGCTTGGTGATTTTTTTAATGGAAGCCCCCAAATGTCATGTCTCATGAGAAAAACCAGGACTCTCCTTTCAGCACTCTTGTCATCTTCCAGCAAGGACACCTGCCAGGTTGTCCATTTTGCTGTTTTAGGCCCTATGGGTATTTAGCTCCAACTAGAATTTACTGCCTTAGTTATTGAGGAGGCAAACATAAAGCCAACACAATCAGCCTTCTTTTGAAAGACATTGTACTAAAGAGATAGTATACTCTATTTGGCACTATAATGATTTCGTTCCTCACACCATTATACTGAGGCTCCTGCCAACCTTACTAGTTGTTAGAATGTGATTGCTCAGACTGTGGTTAATTACCCTTTCTACAAATATTAATGCTAATGCCTTGACCACACCATTATGCATTCCTCTCCTTGGACCTTCAAGAACTCCCTATTAAAAAGTAGAACACAGTAATTAGGAACATAGACTTTGGAGTCAGTCACACTCCTGCCAGTGACTAATTGTGTGGCTATGGACATGTTACTTAACCTAAGCTTCACTTTACTCAATTTAATTAAGGAAAACAATAGTAAGCAAAACTCATAGGGTTATTTTTATGATTACATGAGAAAATATATGTAAAGCAATTTGCACAGTAGTTAAGTACATTATTGTTGTTGCTGTTGTCATGAAATGCAACAATTCATTATTATCAGATAAAACCTTGGTTGACAGTCTATATGTAGCATGGCCCTTTGGATATCAAACACAGATAAGCACGTTTAACTGTGCCATATAGGAAATCAACCATGATGGAGAAAATGCGTATTCAACAAAGTTAAACTTTCCCAATTACTTCTAGAATTATATCGTACATTTTGAGAACAAAACCAAAAAACAGCCCCTTTTTATATCACTAAGTAAATGGGACTTCTGTTATGAGAACTCCTTCAAGAGATTTGTTCCTCACAAGAGATTTACCTTTTTAGAAAACATAGAAATACTTTAGCAACAGAGTATGAAGTTAGTTCCTAAACATGCTGTAATCTACAGCACCCAGTATGGAGCTTGGCACAGAGGTGCTCAATTAATGTTCTTTGAAAATAACTAAATTCACGAATTTATCTGTGTAATTCTAATACAAATGGCTTCTTATTTTCTCTCCTCCTTTTAAAATCTTACATACATTTCAAGATCCCGATGAAAACCTACCTAATCCATGAAACAGTGTCTACTCTAAACACAAGTTTTTTTTTTTTCATTTTCACAGTCTACAGCATATCTCTGTAAGATGGCATGTGTCATTTTTAAATTCATCCAAATAATTTAATATTCTCTCTTTAATTGTAAGTAACCTAAAAGCAGGAGCCATGTCTTACATTTCTGTCTCCTTTGCAATGTAGAAACCCTTACAGACTCTTAATAAATGTTAATTGCTTCATTTTCTTCAGATCTTATTTTTAGTAAACTCTAGAAAAGCTGCTACAGAAAAATTTCCTATATAGGGATAGAGCATATCTTATGGAGAGGAGGTTGAGACTCTGAAATGATTTTACTATGGTTTCTTCCTTTAAAATTGTCAAATGAAGATATGAAACAAAGTATTTCAAACCTGGAGAACTGAATCCCACTGATAAAGTTTCTGGACCCTAAGAAAGGCTCTGTCAAAAAGTAATACTTTTTCTACTTTACATTAAAATTATAAATTATAAAATAAAAGTGTTCCTTGCTAATAACTAACAAGAAAAGTGACATGATTAGATAGGACATTATGTTCATTTATCCCCATGCTAGACAAGAACTTTGAAATCGTATTCCTCAGTTGTCTCTTTTAATTATGTTTGTTAAATACATCTAACATGAGATCACAGGGCACAGGAGCAAAACCAGTTATAACACAACAGAATTAAACCTACAGGAAAAATGCTAGCACTCAGTAAACTCTCCTAATTCACATAAATTATTCTTTATTATTAACACCATTACAGATCATTTTACTTTTGGAAACCAAATGATCTGGAGTCTTTTGGCCACAGGACAAAAGACATATTCATTAGCTTGATCAGGTTTGGGGCTGATCATTATAAGAGTATCTGTCATGTTGGGAAGGATCTAGTTTTCATTTTTTAATGTATGTATTTATGTTGCTCTACAAACTGAGCACAAGTAACATAATAAAAGAGAGACAAATGGTCATCTCTAATGTTTAGAGTTGTCGAAAGTAGTTTTTAAAAATTCTATCTTGTGGCCGGGCACGGTGGCTCAAGCCTGTAATCCCAGCACTTTGGGAGGCCAAGACGGGCGGATCACGAGGTCAGGAGATCAAGACCATCCTGGCTAACACGGTGAAACCTTGTCTCTACTAAAAATACAAAAACTAGCCGGGCGAGGTGGCCGGCGCCTGTAGTCCCAGCTACTCGGGAGGCTGAGGCAGGAGAATGGCGTAAATCCAGGAGGCGGAGCTTGCAGTGAGCTGAGATCCGGCCACTGCACTCCAGCCTAGGTGACAGAGCAAGACTCTGCCAAAAAAAAAATAAATAAATAAAAATAAAAATTCTATCTTGTTAAAAATGAATAGGATTCCTGATCTTCATGCATCCCCAGAAGGAAAATACTTTCCAATATGAGTATAGCAATATTTACAGATAAAACATCCAGTGGATGGGAAGATGAAAAAGTTTTCACATAACTTGATGGTTAAATTTTTTCACATCTCCCTTCCTCCAGAAGAAATACATCAGTCAAATATTTGGCATTAACAACTGGCTTTTAGGGGGAGATCCTCTACGTTTTTAGTTCTAAAAAACGAATATATTATTGATAGTTGGCTGAGGTGTCTGAAAATTGCTTAGAATAGACAAAGAGATTCAAGCCATAAGAGATTCAAGCCATCTTTGGATAAGTAACAATAAAAAGGGAGAGACAGGTTTGGGGCCGACTGTGTAACATTAACAGATAAAATCAAACTAGCCAGTATTGGGGGTAGCCTTACTTCTTTATCAGTATTCTCAATTGAGATGGCCTAACAAGAATCATAGAGTATTAAAGGTTGAGGTTTTTTTAAATTATAAAATTCTTTGTCATTGAAGAAAACGGTTAAGTAAAACTTGAACCTCAAGATCAATAAGGAGATAGGAAGCATAAACGTGATATAAGTGGCTGGGCGAATTACACAGAGTATCTTGAGTTCAAGTATCTTGAATTTGAATTGTTTTCCAACTGTTTTCCAAAGCTTAGTCTATGTGAAGGCTACAGTTTCTCTTTCCTATGCCCATTATGTTTGCTGCTTGGAACAAACAAACTTACACCTCTGTGTAATTGTAATTGTAATTACAGGCTCACGCCTGTAATCCCTTTGGGAGGCCGAGGCCGAGGTCAGGAGATTGAGACCATCCTGGCTAATACGATGAAACCCCGCCTCTACCAAAAAATACAAAAAAATTAGCCGGGTGTGGTGGTGGGTGCCTGTAGTCCCAGCTACTCAGGAGGCTGAGAATGGCGTGAACCCAAGAGGCAGAGCTTGCAGTGAGCCGAGATCATGCCACTGCACTCCAGCCTGGGCAGCAGAGTGAGACTCCATCTCAGAAAAAAAAAAAAAAAAAGATATAAGTAAGTCAAGTATCTGTGGCCAGATAAATGATCTTCCAAGGCACTGAAAGAACTTACAGATGTGACTAGAGAACCCAATTTCCTATCTTTTAAAAAGTGCCATTAAGCTTGATATAAATTCCTTTGAAATTCTAATATTACTAAAGTGATTGTTTATGAGCACTTAGAAATGAAGGCATTCATACTAAGGACTACTTTGGCTTAATTAAAAACTGGTAACTTCAAACTAACCACATAGACTTAAGATTGTTTTTCATATGGACATTTTAGATTTTCATTTACTAGAATCATTGCCAAAATAAATGCTTATCAAAACAAAATTTAAAAAAGGAATGCTGCAGGAACAGTCGCTCTAGAATTTGTGGAGAAATTAAACA
This sequence comes from Colobus angolensis palliatus, assembly GCF_000951035.1. Classification (NCBI taxonomy): domain Eukaryota; kingdom Metazoa; phylum Chordata; class Mammalia; order Primates; family Cercopithecidae; genus Colobus; species Colobus angolensis. Next base: position 503,258 of record NW_012114966.1, on the reverse strand, counting down.
AAGTCTCCCAATATACTCTTGTGAAGAAGGTAAAGAAAGAAAGGCAGCTGCAAGACAGTGTAGTTAGGTGATTTTGTAATTGTTTAAATAACATGCCAAAATGTGTTTATTAATGGAATACTTCAACCTAGAAGGAGAATTCTAATGGGGGCTACAGGGATCCACTCTTAGTCTCTCAAGAAACACAGCATGGTAAATCTTGTTCTTGAACCTCAAGAAACAGAGTCATGGTAAAAAGAAGCTTCCTGGAGCTTCTGATAAATTCCATCACCATTTTGGGACCCAGTTTCTTCATCAATACCAGCCTCATTAGGGTCCTGAGAGGAGTACATGAGGTTAGATATGTACAGAAATAATATGCCAACTCTTAAGTGCCAAGGGATTAGGATGCAAGGGGTTTGGGTGACCAAAAAGTCAACAATTACGTGATACTCTAGATACCCCATTCAACATTTTATTAATGACTCAAAACAAGGAGGTAGCAAGTGCCCATGCCAGTCCAGCAGCAAGTTGAGCATTTTTGGAACAAGAATTACAACTGCCTAGGTTAAGCTATGTTTCTAATTCACTAAACTTAGTACCAATTTTCTACCTGAAACTCAAGATATGCCCCAAATTCATTCATGTGTATTTCAGCTAATTTCTGGCTTATAGTTGCCATTAAACCTGTTCCAAGTTTCCATTCATCACTTGGGACCTCTTATTTTAACAGAAAACCTTGTTTGGCCCTATTTCTCCTCTGTAACTCTTGGGATTTTAGCCACAGACTAAAATAAGATGATGAGTATTTGGCACTAAAGAACATCCTTGTTCCCAAGTAGGTTTTAGCCAAAGCTTTCATTGATTTGGATAGGGGTTTTAAAAATATATTTCAAAAACACATTAGATATTGTTCAAGTATCTTGAATTTGAATTGTTTTCCAACTGTTTTCCAAAGCTTAGTCTATGTGAAGGCTACAGTTTCTCTTTCCTATGCCCATTATGTTTGCTGCTTGGAACAAACAAACTTACACCTCTGTGTAAGAAGGATTACTTCTCAAAATTATCCATACATATATCTAGAGTATCAAGTAATTGTTGACTTTTTGGTCACCCCCCACCCCGGTGCATCCTAATGTCCTGGCACTTAAGAATTGGCTTATTATTTCAGTACATATCTAACCTCATGTACTCCTCACAGGACCTTAATGAGGTTGGTATTGATGAAGAAACTGGGCCCCAGAAAGGTGACGGAATTTATCAGAAGCTCCAGGAAGCTTCTTTTTACCATGGCTCTGTTTCTTGAGATTCTGAAATAACATCTGACCACTACACATGCAACCCTTAACTTAAGAACTGTATTCCCAGTCTCAAGCTATTAATGTCTAAGTATTTCATAAGGAATACTATTGTTCCCACAACTACAAGTTTCTTTCTCATTTAGAAACTTCAGCTGAATCTTCTGTACATGTTTTTAATAATAAACAGCCGGACTTAAAAAATCGTGATGCAAAATAGATTCGTACTTCATATCCGAACTTCTTTCAGTACCATCTTCCTCCTACCTATGATATTCTGCCTAAGTAATGGGGCTTTACAAATGGCTTTGATTTTTCTGATATAAATCCCACTCGTGTATTCCTTGATAGATTTTGCTACAAAATTCCTTTAGCAGTTACAGGCATAATACATTATAATGTGGGTAAAATATAAAACCTCTCAATTAACCATGTTAATATACACTGTTCTTACTGAACATTAAAATATACTTTAAGGCATTTTGATGAGATAATGTTACCTAAAAATTTTCCCTTTCAGAGCTCATTTTATTGAAATTATTTAGAAATGATTTACAAATTCTTCAATTTTGCTTCTGTGTTTTTTCTTTCTTTTTTCTATCACAAGCAAAAAAAAGCATATTATACTTGGCTGATCAGACTTGAAACAAAAAATCTGGTACTGATTCTATTTATACAGCATCTCTGAATTAATGGTCTTAAATATCTTAAAAATTTTTAGTTTGATCCATATATAGCAATATGCCTTGTTTGATGCCAACTTCAACTTTTCAGCACAAAATAGAAAAAAATACACAAATTCTCAGATCAGTCAACACTTTATCTTAATTTGTGACTTTTTTTTGAGACAGGGTCTCACTCGGTTGTCCCGTTGGAGTGCAGTAGCATAATCACAACTTATAGCAGCCTCAACCACCAGGCTCAGTGATGCTCCCACCTCAGCCTCCTGGGTAGCTGGGACTACAGTCATGCACTACCATGCCCAGATAATTTTTGTATTTATTGTAAAGACAGCATTTCACCATGTTGCCCAGGCTAGTCCTGAACTCCTGGGGTCAAGCAATCTGTCCACTTTGGCCTCCCAAAGTGGGCTCAGCTCGCCCACCTTCAGACCCCTGCTGAATGTCCAAAACCAAGGATAATATTGAATTCTATATATACTACACTTTTTCCCATACATACATACCCATGATAAAGCTTAATTTATAAATTAGGTACAGTAAAAGATTAACAACAATAACTAATAATAAAATAGAACAATTATAATAATATACTATAATATTATTACAGGTGTGAGCCACCACACCCAGGCTGACTTTTCTATATCTATTATACATCTATTGGTCAATTCTTTTATAAACCCATTAAATCATTCCAGTGAATGATAACTTTAAGATATAAAAATTAAAACAGAATGGTTTGGTAATTTACTAGAAATAGAAAGTTGATTTCAAACAGAAATGGGTAAAAATCTCACTTTCTCTCTTTCCAATTCAGTGTTACATCTATTATAACAGAGTTGTCACTCTAGGATATTCAATATCCTTTATAATTAAAATTTCATCATAGCTTTCTGTGATTGGTTTTCTGCAGTACTCTCAAGCTGGACTAGTATTCCTTTGATCCAATTATCATAAGCTCATTTAAAATCTCAACTGTGTATGAAATATTTATTGGTTCATAAATCAATGTACACATAGGATATATTGGACAGCGATGCCTCCTAGGATATGTGGATTTAGTGCTCTTTAAGCCAGCAGGAGTTGAAGAATAAAAAAGATTTTCAAATTATAAAAAGTCATTCTTTCCAAGGGTCAGTGATAATGTTTGATGACCTGTTAAGAAAATAGCAACAATCGGCCGGGCGCGGTGGCTCACACCTGCAATCCCAGCACTTTGGGAGGCTGAGGCGGGCAGATCACGAGGTCAGAAGATCAAGACCATCCTCGCTAACACGGTGAAACCCCGTCTCTACTAAAAATACAAAAAAAAAAAAAAATTAGCTGGGCGTGGCGGCGGGCGCCTGTAGTCCCAGCTGCTGGGGAGGCTGAGGCAGCAGAATGGAGTGAACCCGGGAGGCAGAGCTTGCAGTGAGCTGAGATTGCGCCACTGCACTCAGCCTGGGTGACACAGCAAGACTCCGTCTCAAAAAAAAAAAAGAAAAGAAAAGAAAAGAAAAAAGAAAATAGCAATAATCCTGATAAAGTCAGACTGTGAACTTCCTGTGATTTATTTTTTGATCTCTAGTTTATTTTAATTAGGTTCAATAATATTGAAAATATATACTTCTTGTACCAAATTAAATTTGTTCAGAATTTTTAAAAGCAATGAAAGTGAAAGTCCTTTAAAATCTAATTCCCTTGTAGACTAGACCAGCAACAGATAATTGTATATCACTCCAGGCTTTTGACTATGCTATATAAATACACACACTGATACATTTTACCAAAATGGAACCACACTCTACACACTATTTTACAACTTTACTTTTTGCTTCTTTTTTTTTTTCTCTCTCTCTCTTTTCTAACACAAGCAAAGAAAGCATAGTATACTTGGCTGATAGAATTGAAACAAAAAATCTGGCACTGATTCTATTTATACGGCATCTCCCAATTAATAGTCTTAAAAATCTTAAAATTATTTAGCTTGATACATAGATAACAATATGTCTTGGCTGATGCCAACTTCAGCTTTTTAGCACAAAACAGGAAAAAAAATACACAAACTCTCAAATCAGTTAACATTTTCTCGCAATTTGTGACTTTTTTTACTTAACATATATGATGAACTTAGTTATTACTTAACATATATAATGAACATCCTTTCATGTCAGTATATATAATTCTGATCTAAAAACTACACAATGTTCATTGTCTATATATTTCATAATTAATTTTTACTCCATGATTGAATATTTAAATGCATTTCTGAAAGTGTGTGCATGTATATGTCTGTGTGTTTATTCTGGGAAGTGCCTTGTTAAAAGTACAGTAGTCCCTCCGTTTCCACAGGGGATATTTTCTAAGATCCCCACTGAATGTCTGAAACCAAGGATATACTGAATTCTACATATATTATGTTGTTTCCTATACATACATGCCTATGATAAAGTGTAATTTATAAATTAGGCACAGTAAAATATTAACAATAATAACTAATAATAGCCTGTAATCCCAGCACTTTGGGAGGCCGAGACAGGTGGATCACGAGGTCAGGAGATTGAGACCATCCTGGCTAACCCGGTGAAACCCCGTCTCTACTAAAAAATACAAAAAAACTAGCTGGGTGAGGTGGCGGGCACCTGTAGTCCCAGCTGCTGGGGAGGCTGAGGCAGGAGAATGGCATTAACCCGGGAGGCAGAGCTTGCAGTGAGCCAAGATCTGGCCACTGCACTCCAGCCTGGGCGACAGAGCGAGACTCCATCTCAAAATAAATAAATAAATAAATAAATAAATAATAATAAATTAGGACATTATAACAATACACTATAATAAAAGTTATATGAATGTGGTCTCTCTCTCAAAATATCTTACTGTACTGTGCTCACCTATTTTCTGAAACTGCTCAAAATGAAACTGCAGGTAAGGGGGGACTAGTGTTTACATGTTTAAATTTTAGGTAGACATGCCAAAATGCTTCCCCAAATGTTTGTGCCTATTTATATTGCCAATCAGTGATCAATAAACCAATTTATATATTTATGATTTGTCTCCAAAATTCTTAGTTCATAGAGTGCAGTAAAAAAACACACAGAATCATGTCCATAGCAATATTTCATTTTCCTTAATTAAAAGCCCTTAGTCATATTTATAATTTATTTCATATGACTCCCATAAATATCTAAATGCACACTGAGAAATTCAGACCACTGCCTTGAATTTATTTTACTTAATTTGATTAATTATAGTGTTTTAATGTAAATTTTATCCTATATCCAGCAGGGTTAAAGTTTATGCCTTTAAGAATATGCATTCATTGATATCTAACTCTCCACACATTCAACCATTTAACCCAAGATTTAAAAATATTAAATTCGAAATTGAAGCAGTAACAAATAGCCCACCAACCAAAGTCCAGAACCAGACAGATTTACGGCTGAATTCTATCAGAGGTACAAAGAGGAGTTAGTACCAATTCTTCTTAAGCTATTCCAAACAATGGGAAAGGAGGTACTCCTCCCTAACTTATTTAAGGCCAGCATCATCCTGATACCAAAACCTGGCAGAGATACAACAAAAAGGTAAACTTCAGGCTGATATCCCTGATGAGCATCAGTGTAAAAATCCTGAATAAGATACTGGCAAACCGAATCCAGCAACACATCAAAAAGCTTATCCACCATGATCAAGTAGGCTTCATCCCTGGGATGCAAGGCTGGTTCAACATATGCAAATTGATAAATGTAATTCATCACATAAACAGAACTAAAGACAAAACCCACATGATTATCCCAATGGATTCAGAAAAGGCCTTCGATAAAATTCAACATCCCTTCATGTTAAAAATGCTCAATAAAGTAGGTCTTGAAGGAACATGCCTCAAAATAATAAGAGCCATATATACGACAAACCCACAGCCACTACCACGCTGAATGGGCAAAACCTGGAAGTATTCCCCTTGAAAACCAGCACAAGACAAGGATGCCCTCTTTCACCACTCCTATTCAGCATAGTATTGGAAGTTCTGGCTAGGGCAATTAGGAAAGAGAAATAAATAAAGGGTATTCAAATAGGAAGAGAGGAAATCAAATTATCTTTGTTTGCAGATGACATGATCCTATATTGGAAAACCCCATTGTCTCAGTCCAAAAGCTTCTTAAGCTGATAAGCGACTTCAGCAAAGTCTCAGGATACAAAATCAATGTGCAAAAACTACTAGCATTCCTATACACAAACAACAGGCAAGTAGAGAGCCAAATTTTGAATGAACTCCCATTCACAATTGCTACAAAGAGAATAAAATACCTAGGAATACAGCTAACAAGGGAAGTGGAGGACCTCTTCAAGGACAACGACAAACCACTGCTCAAGGAAATCACAGAAACAAACAAATAGGAAAACATTCCATGCTCATGTATAGAAAGAATCAGTATTATGGCCATACTGCTCAAAGTAATTTATAGATTCAATGGTATTCCTATTAAACTTCCATTGACATTCATCACAGATTTTGAAAAAACTATGTTAAAATTCGTATGTGTATTAGTCTGTTCTCATACTGCTATAAAGAACTGCCTGAGACTGGGTAATTTATAAAAGAAAGAGGTTTAATTGACTCACAGTTCAGCATGGCTGGGGAGGCCTGAGGAAACTTACAATCATGGTGGAAGGGGAAGCAAACACATCTTTCTTCACATGGTGGCAGGAAGGAGAAGTGCCAAGCAAAAAGGGAAAAGCCCTTATAAAACCATCAGATCTAATGAGAATTCACTCACTATCATGAGAACTGCATGGGATAACCGCTCCCATGATTCAATTACCTCCCACTGGGTCTCTCCCACAACATGTGGGGATTACGGGAACTACAATTCAAGGTGAGATTTGGGTGGGGACCCAGCCAAACCATATCAATATGGAACCAAAAAAGAGCCTTTATAGCCAAGACAATACTAAGCAAAAGGACAAAGCTGGAGGCATCATGCTACTTGACTTCATATATACCACAAAACTACAGTAACCAAAACAACACAGTACTGGTACAAAAGCAGATGCATAGACCAGTGGAACAAAACAGAGAACTCCGAAATAACACCACACACCTACAACCATCTGATCTTCAACAAACCTGACAAAAACAAGCAATGGGGAAAAGATTCCCCAATGATACTGGGAGAACTGGCTAGCCATATGCAGAAAATTGAAAACTGGACCCTTTCCTTACATCTTATACAAAAATTAATTCAAGATGAATTAAAGACTTAATTCATAAAAGTATAAAACTATAAAAACCTTGAAGAAAATCTAGGTAATACCATTCAGGACATAGGCACAGGCAAAAATTTCATGACAAAAGTGCCTAAAGCAATTTCAACGAAAATTGACAAATGGGATCTAATTAAATTAAAGAGTTTCTGCACAGCTAAAGAAACTATCATCAGAGTGAACAGACAACCTATAGAATGGGAGAAAAATTTTGTAGTCTATCCATCTAACAAAAGTCTAATATCCAGAGTCTACAAGGAACTTAAACAAATTTACAGGAAAAACTCAAACAAGCCCATTAAAAAGTGGGCAAAGAACATGAACAGACACTTCTCAAAAGAAGACATTCATGCGGCCAACAAACATGTGAAAAAAACCTCAACATCACTGATCATTAGAGAAATGCATATCAAAACCACAGTGAAATATCTTCTCATACCAGTCAGAATGGCAATTATTAACAAGTTCAGAAACAACAGATGGAGAAAAAGGAACACTTTTACACTGTTTGTGGGGGGTGTAAATTAGTTCAATCATTGTGGAAGACTGTGTGGCGATTCCTCAAAGATCTAGAAGCAGAAATACCATTTGACCCAGCAATCCCATTACTGGGTATATACCCAAAGGAACATAAATCATTCTATTATAAAGATACATGCATGTGTATGTTCATTGCAGCACTATTCACAATAGCAAAGACATGGGATCAACCCAAATGCCTATCAATGATAGACTGGATAAAGAAAATGTAGTACATATATACCATGGAATACTATGTATCCATAAAAAGGAACAAGATCTTGTCCTTTGCAAGGACATGGATGGAGCTGGAAGCCATTATCCTCAGCACAATAATGCAGGAACAGAAAACCAAACACCACATGTTCCCACTATGTGTGGGAGCTGAATGATGAGTACACATGAAAGTATGGAGGGGAACAACTCGCACTGGGGCCTGTCCGCGGAGCAATGGGAGGGAGAGTATCAGGAAGAATACCTAATGGATACTGGGCTTAATAACTAGGTGATGGGTTGATCTGTGCAGCAAACCACCATGGCACATGTTTACCAGTGTAACAAACCGGCACAACTGGCACATGTACCTCAGAACTTAAAAGCTGAACAAAAAAATAAATAAATATTAAATTTAATTCTTGGATAAATGTAATGTTTAAGCAAAAATTTCAAAACACAATCTCTGAAGCTCAGTCTAGTGCATCAAAGTAAGCTCATAATAAACAGACCCTTCCAGAGATAACAATTGTAGCCTCTGGCCAAAATATATAAAGCAAATATCTAAGGACTCTGGAGAATAAACAAAAGCAGGCAGTTTTGGAGGAGGAGGGCACTAAAACGGAGAAAGGAATCAGCATGAAGTGAGTTTCCTGTTATTGTTGCTTTGGCCTAATAGCTGATCAAGGTTGTGACATAGCATGAAGAAGCTAAAACTCTGACAGATAATCCCTAGTTTCTCCATCTTAAGGGACAAAGGGAAGGAGCCAGGAGCAACAGCACTGTAATCCACAACTGAGAGGGGTAGGGAATCCTTGAGTGCACAGAACAAAAGAAGGTGAGCCCTAAATTCAATGATTAAATTCTTCCCACATCCCTGAATCACATATAAAGAGCAAAGGCTAAAGCTAAAAGAACTAAATTGAAGTTTGAACTGCTACCCAGCAGAAGAAAGAAAGATTTTGCATTTTCAGTCTAATCAAGTTTATTCGCTACTAAAACAAAAATGTTAACACCCTTCATAGAAATATAACAGTGATATGGTTTAGATCTGTGTCCCTGCCCAAATCTCATGTCAAATTGTAATCCCCAATGTTGGAGGTAGGGCCTGGTGAGAGGTGATTGGATCATGGGGGTGGATTTCCCCCTTAAATGTTGTTCTCATAATAGTGAGAGAGTTCTCACGAAATCTTGTCGTTTAAAAGTGTGTACCACCTCCCCCTTCTCTCGCTCTTGCTCCTGCTCCTGCCATGTAAGATAAGCCCACTTTCCCTTTGCCTTCCACCATGATTTTAAATTTCCTGAGGCCTCCCCAGAAGCCAAGCAGATGGCCAGCATCATGCTTCCTACAGCCTGTGGAACTGTGAGCCAATTAAACCTCTTTTCTTTATAAATTACCCAGTCTTCGATGTTTCTTTATAGTAGTGCAATAATGGACTAATACAAATAGAATGACGAATCTCAAAAATAACACACTAATAATATCAGGATAAAATCCAAAATTACCTAACATGAAATACCAGAAAAATGTGATGCATTCTTAAAGGTAAAGACCATCAAGAATCCAAACCTGAGATGACACAGATATGGGAATTAGCAGACAACGACTTTAAAGTAGCTACTGTAACTATATTCAATAAGACAAAGGAAAACATGTTGGTAAGGAATGAAAATAAAGGAAATCTTATCAGAAAAAAAGGAAAATACAAAAGAGCCAATGAAAATTTTAGCAATAAAAATATAATATTTGAAATTAAAACTCACTGCCTGATTTTAGGAAAAATGGAGCTAAAAGAGGCAAAAGTCAGTGAATCTGAAAATAGATCCATCGAAATGATCCAATCTGAAGAAAAGAAAAAGGACTGAAATAAAATAAAAATGAAATAAATCTTACAGACCTATGGAACAATATAGAATATATAAGAATATAAAAGAAGTGTATAGTCTTAAAGGACCAAACTTTAACCCTACTATGGCAAAACCAGACAATATTTAAAAAGTACCATTTGTATGTAATTGGAGTCCATAAAGGATAGAGAGAAATTAGGATTAAAAAGTTTAAGGATATAAGGAACAAAAATTTGTCAAATTTGGTTAACAATATACATTTACATGTTTGATAAACTCAGTCAACCCTAAACAGGATAAAAATAAAGAAAAGCATAAATAAGCACATCATAGTCAAACTTCTAAACCAAAGGTAAGTAGAAAACCTTAAAATAAGTGTCCCCACAGCCATGCAAGAGCAACAAAACAATCATATTGCACACAGGAAATAATGACTTAAATGACTATACACTTCTCGTCAGAAACTATGAGCATTAGAAGACAGTGGAATAACATTTTTTTATATGGAAGAAAATAAAATCTGTCAATCCCCCAGAATTCTATATCATTCAAATGCAAGATAAATAGATCTTCAGATAAAGGAAAACTAAGATAAATCACTGCAGCATATATGCATTACAAAAAGTGCTAAATAAAGTTTTTCAGGTTGAAGCAAAAAGACATTATGGAGAAACTCCGCTCTTTAGGAACAAATTAATGGCACTAGAAATGGTAAATGACTAGGTAAACAGAAATGACTATTCTTTTTCTTCTTAATTCTCTAAAGTACATAATAACTGCTTAAACAAAAATTATAACTGTGTCTTGTGGGTTTTGTATTGTATGAGATTTAGTACAAATGAAAACTATAGCATAAGCAACGGCATAGGAAGAGCTAAATAGTCTTATATGGTTGTAACTTTTCTATTTTTTAAGAAGGTGGTACACTATTAACTCTAAGTGGACTGAGAAAAGTTAAGTATGTATTCTGTAATCCTTATAGCAACCACTAAAAAATGCAAGTAAAAAAATCTAAAAATAGGTATATCTAAAAATTAAAAGAGATTCTGAGGAATACCCAAATAATTCAAAAGACAATAGATAAGGGGAAACAGAAGAACAAAATCAGAGAGGACAAATAGAAAGCAAATAATGTATTGAAGGACATGAATCTAAACATATCAGTTATTACACTAATGTGAATGGGCTAAACACTTCAATTAAAAAGCAGATATTATCAAAAACATTTGATGAAATTCAGCAATGAATCATGATAAAACTCTGAGCAAACTAGAAAGAAAAGGGTACTTCCTCAATTTAATAAAGCATTTGGGAAATACCTATGAGTAGCATACACTTAATAGTAAAATATTGAACACTTTTCTCATAAGATCAGGGTTAAGGCAAGAATGTCTGCTCTCATCACTTCTCTTTATATTGTACTGGAAGTCCTAGCCATTATAAAGGCAAAATGAATAAATAAATATAAATATTGGAAAGGAAGAAATAGTCTATGCAAATTAAAAATCTGTTTAAAATCCATCTACAATAGAATTTTTTAAACCATAAAATACATAATAGGTATTACAAAAAACTTTCAAAACCTCAATACTAAAACTACAGAACATGCTGAGAGAATATTTTAAAGACCCAAGTAAATGGAGGTATATATGTTCATACAATCTGATGACTCAATATTGTTAAGATACCAATCTTCCCTAAATTCATCTATATGTTAAACACATTCCCAATAAAAATCCCAGTGGAATTCTTTGTAGAAATTGAAAAATTGATTCTAAAATTTGTATGAAACTTTAAATGACCAGGTGATTTTCAAACTTATAAAGCTACAATATCAAGACAATCTACTTTTAGTGAAAGGATAAAAGTACAGATCAAAGGAATGAAATAGAGTCCAGAATGAAGCCCATACATTCATGGTCAACTGACTTTTTACAAAGATGTCAAGATAATGCAATAAAAAGAACAAGTCTTTTCAACACATGGTACATTGGATTATCTTACTTGTTTTTCCTGTCATAAATGACAGGATTTTCTTTTTTTTAAGGCTGTGTAGTATACCATGAATATATACCACATTTTCTACCCCCTGGAAGTAACTATACATTTTATTACTTTTATTATTTTAATTGACACATACATATTTATGGGCTACAATCTGATGTTTCAATACATATATACACTGTGTAATGATCCAATCAGGGTAATTTGCATATCCATTTATCATTTCTTTGAAGTTAGAACACTAAAAATCCTCTCTTCTATAATAGTTATTTTGAAATATACATTATTCTTAACTACACTCTACTGTTCAATAAAACACCAGAACTTATTATTCCTATCTAATTGTAACTTTGTACCCATTTGACCAACCTCTCTCCAATCTCTCTTCCTTACTACTGCCCTACTCATCTCTGGTAATCACTGTTACTTATACTCTCTGCTTCTATGAAATCAGCTTTTTTACATTCCACATGAATAAGATCATGCAGTATTTGTCTTTCTGTGTCTGGCTTATTTCACTAAACATAATGCCCTCCAGATTCATCCATGTTGTCACAAATGACAGGATTTCATTCTTTCTAATGGTTGAAGACTATTCCATTGTGTATATATATATATATATTTCACAATTTCTTTATCTATTCATCCACTATGAACACTTAGGTTGATTCTGTATCTGAACTATCATGAATAATACTGCAATGAACATGGGAATGCAGATAGGTCTTTGACATACTGATTTCATTTCCTTTGGATATATACCCAGTAGTGGGATTGCTGGATAGTTGTTTAACTCTTAATTTTTTGAGTAACCTCCATATTGTTTTCTATGATTGTACTAATTTACATTCCTACCAAAAGTGTGCAAGAGTTCCCTTTTCTCCACATGCTCTCCAACACTTGTTATCATTCCTCTTTCAATAATAGCCATTCTACCAGGTATGAGGTGATATCTCATTGGGGTTTTAATTTGCATTTTTCTGATGATTCATGATGTTGAGCATTTTTTAGTATACCTGTTAGTCATTTGTGTGTCTTCTTTTGAGAAATGTCTATTCACATCCTTTGCCCATCTTTTAAATAGTATTATTTGTTTTCTTACTATTGAGTTGTTTGAGTTCCTTATATATTTGGTATGTTAACTCCTTATCAGATTTATGGTTTGCAAATATTTTCTCCCATTCTGTGGATTGTCCCTGCACTCTTGTTTCCTTTGCTGTGTAGGAGCTTTTTAGTTTGATGCAATCTATTTGTCTATTTTTGCTTTCATTGCCTGTGCCTTCAGGGTCATATAAAAAACATCATTGCTCAAATCAGTGTTATGGCTCTTTCCCCCGGTATTTTCATTTGTTAGTTTTACAATTTCAGGTCTGTTTAAGTCTTTAATCCATTTTGAGTTGACTTTTGTATACAGTGTGAGATAAGGGTTTAGTTTCATTTTTCCTCATCTGGATATCCAATTTTCCCAGCACCATTTATTGAAGAGACTGTCCTTTTTCCATTATATATTCTTGATACTTTTGTTGCAAATCAGTGGATGGTAACTGTGTGGATTTATTTCTGGGTGCTCTATTCTGCTCCATTGGTCTACATGTCTGTTTTTTATGCCAGTACCATGCTGTTTTGATTATTATAGCTTTGAAGTATATTTTGAAGCCAGTTAGCATGATATCTTCAGCTTTATTTTTTGTTTGTACATTTTGTTTTATTTATTTACTTTGCTCAATATTGCTTTGGGTATTTGGGATACTTTGTGGTTCCATGCAAATTTTAGGAAAGTTTTTTAATATTTCTATTAAAAAATTCATTGAAATTTTGATAGGAATTGTATTGAATTTGTATACTGCTTTGAGTAATATGGACATTTTAAACAGTATTAATTTTTCCAAGCTATGAACATAAAATATATTTCCATTTATTTGTGTCTTCTTCAATTTCTTTCATCAATGTTTTAAAGTTTTCAATGTGCAAGTCTTTCATCCTCTTGGTTAAATTTATTCCTAAGTATTTTTATTTTCTCATAGCTATTGTAAATAGCATGGTTTTCTTGATTTATTTTTCAGATAGTTCAAAAGTGTACAGAAATGCTATTGATTTTTGTATGTTGATATTTCATCTTTCAACTTTATTTTGTTTATTAGTTCCAAGAGTGTTTTTGTGGAGTCTCTAGGGTTTTCTTTATGTAAGATCAAAGATAATTATGTCTGAGTAAAAAATCATTCATGACCCACAACTATTAAAGTAGACCCACCAGAGAGGTTAAGATGATACTCTTAATTACAATCATCTAAAGAAGGCATAAGCCAATATAAAGATATGTTTCTGGATTTATAGGTATTATAGGAACTGTACAGTGGAGTAGGTGGTTAAGAGAAATAAGGATGATTCTAATATCTCATTTTACAATTATGGGGCAAAGATCACTGTGGACCCCCGACAGACTTGTAAAATACAATAACAGGAGGAATAAACCCAGCATTTTTTCCATGTAAATGCTGTTTACATGGAAATGTAACAGCAAATGTTTGTAAAAAAAAGTCTGTAAAAAATGCTGTTTACAGACTTACTGTTCAGAGACAAAATAACCTGATAATTACTGTTATTAATAGGATACACAGAATAGATAAATAAGGGGTATGGACTCCCAACCCACACTCGCTTACAACACTATACTTCTACAGCACACTACTCTACCCAGGAAAATTCTGAAGTGATCTCTACAGTAAGTTGCCAGGAAAACTGTGATATTTAAATACTTAAATCATTTAAAATATGAAATATGTTCCTTGCCACCATTTAAGAAGCCTCAGTCCAGTGCCTCACACCTGTAATCGCAGAACTATGGGAGGCCAAAGCAGGTGGACCGTTTCAGATCAGGAGTTTGAGACCAGCCTGGCTAACACAGTGAGACTCCATCTCTATAAAAAATTAAAAATTAGCCAGGTGTGGTGGCACATGCTTGTATTCCCAGCTACTCAGGAGGCTGAGGTAGGAGGATCACTTGAGCTCGGGGTGTCAAGGCTGCAGTGATCAGTGATCACACCACTGCACTCCAGCCTGGGCGGCAGAGTAAAACCCTGTTAAACAAAACAAAACAAACAAACAAAAAACCAGCCTTGGCCCTTTAATTTTCAACTCTTCTAATCTTCAACCTCTTCTTCTCTAGTACCCTTTTCCCATGACTTACTCAGGCTTCCTTTATCTTTAACAAGAAGCCTTTCTGTATCCCAATTTGGTTTTCCATATTTTGAAGATAATTGCTTTTGGGGGATACTCAACAGTTCTGTCTCTGTTTTCTTAACTCCTTTAACTCTTTAATTCACTGATTCTCCTGTAACCACACTTCTGAAACTGCTCATGCTAAAGTACTCATGACATCATAATGACCAGTCCAATGAACACTTTAGAGACCTCTTCTTACTTGACTTCTGTGAAATCTTACAACTTCAATCAACTCATTTTCTTCAAACTTTCCTCTTTTGCTTTGCATAAAGGACCACTTCCTAGTTTCTTTCCTACATCTACTGCTTCTTAGACTGGACTTTCATTCTCTCAGACCTTTTAATGTGTTCCACAATATTTTGACCTTGTCCCTTTTTTTCACACTTTATATATTGTTCATAGTTTTATCCATACTCCAGCTTCAACGATTTTCCTTATGCAGATGCATCAAAATCTATATTTAGAATTCAGCCCCATTCAGATCAACAAATTCAACTATTGTCTATGTCTATTTACATGACATTTTGCATACTGAACTCAACATTTCCATGAACATTGACAGCGTCTATTTATTATTTTACTGTATCTCCCACATTTAGCCTTATCAATTCTATTCTTTATATCATATTAAAGCCCTTGCCTGTAGTCTGAATTTAAATATCCATAATTTCTTACCTGTATATTTTATAATCTCCTTTCCTCTACTCTCATCCTGTCCAATGGATACTACACAATATTGCTAATAATGTCTTCCCAAAATTTAATTCTTTCTTTTTTTTTTTTTTTTTAAGGCGGAGTCTCGCTTTTCCCATGCTGGAGTGCAGTGGCGTGATCTTGGCTCACTGCAGCCTCCACCTCCAGGGTTCAAGTGATTCTCCTGCCTCAGCCTCCAGAGTAGCTGGGACTACAGGCACCCACCACCATGCCTGGCTAATTTTTGTATTTTTTAGTAGAGGCGGGTTTCACCATGTTGGCCAGGCTGTTCTTGAACTCCTGACCTCAAATGATCCACCCACCTCGGCCTCCCAAAGTGCTGGGATTAAGTGAGCCACCACACCCAGCCCCAAAATTTAATTCTGATAACAGAATGTTTACACTTTAAAGTCTTTAAATCTTTTTCAATTTTTTTTTTCTTCATGCATATTCTTAGAGATAACTTTTAGGAAAAAAGTTGTCATGCTAAAGTAAAGAAATCATCTTACTGGAATTTTTATTGACACAGGGCCAAATCCAACTAGTTTGTGGAAAACATGCCTCTGTAATATTCTGCATAAAAATACATTATGTCATCTCATTTACACAAGATTTTAAAATATTTTTCAACAAAATTTCATACTTTTACTTCATATTTCTCATTAAAGTTATTCCTAAAAATGTTGTGCTTATTGATTTTCTGAATGAGATCTCTTTTGCCATTTTTTTTACAATTGGCAAATATAAACACTATAATTATACATGACATCCTATATAGGAAGATTTTTCTGCCTCAACCCCCTACCCCCCACTATACTGAGTTAGTTGCTTCCCTCTGAGTTTCCTAGAGAGCATGTATTTATTTCAGTTGTAGCTTGAATTTGATTGTATTATAATTGATAGTTTACTTGTTTATTGTTAGATATCTCTTTTTTTTTTTTTGGAAACAGAGTCTCATCTGTCACCCAGGCTGGAGTGCAGTGATGCAATCTCTATTAACTGCAACCTCCACCTCCCCCTGGTTCAAGTGATTCTTGTGCCTTGACCTCCCAAGTAGCTAGGATTTCAGGCATGAGCCACCATGCCAAGCCTTAGATATCTTTTAATGATATGGATATCTTATTTGCCTCTACATTTTAAATATCTTATGCTCAAAAATGTATTTTAAATAAAATATCTGGAATAGAGAAATAAAGAAATTGTTTTAGGTCAAGTACAGTCACAAATATCCCCTTTAATAAAGTTTGATTATGTGAATGTTTTAGGTGAATGCACGTGCTCTCTTGGCTCAATTAGTAAACATTTCATAATAGACCAGGTTTATGAATTATTTTTTCCCAAAATTAATAATAAGAGATATAAATCCCTTATCAAGGTTTAAGGAAAGTAAAGATACTATTGATTTCAAAACAAAAGTAATTCAAATATTTTAAGATATACATAAAAGCATTTCAATATTACTTAGATGCTAGTCACTGGTGATAGAACTCTACGATAGGGAATATCAGGCAATGGCAGACTAAATTATTTGCAGCAGTCATCCTACTGAAATCAACTAAATATTCTTGGATAAAATATTAAAACAATTATCTTAAAAGTACTGAAAATCTGACAAGATAATGGGGAACTGCTAGGACAAATTGTGGAGAAAACCTAAGCCCAAAGAGGTAAACAGAATATTGAACTTGACATAAACTTGGACATTGTAAGAAGACAGAAATTAAGAAGCAGGATGGGCTGGGAACCATGGCTCATGACTGTAATTCCAGCACTTCGGGAGGCCGAGGCGAGTGGATCACGAGGTCAGGAGTTCAAGACTAGCCTGGCCAAGATGGTGAAACCCCGTCTCTACTAAAAATACAAAAAACTAGCCAGGCGTGGTGGTGGGCGCCGGTAATCCCAGCTACTCTGGAGGCTGAGGCAGAGAATTGCTTGAACCCAGGAGGCGGAGGCTGCAGTGTGCCAAGATCGTGCCACTGCACTCCAGCCTAGGCGACATAGCAAGACTCCATCTGAAAAGAAAAGAAAAGAAAAGAAAAGAAAAGAAAAGAAAAGAAAAGAAAAGAAGGAAGGAAGGAAGGAAGAAAAAGAAGCAGGATGTTCAAGATGGGAAGTCTTATGGGATCTCCAAACTACATTAAGCTGGAACTCCAAAGGACGAATCTTTCCAGGTAATGGTATGTGAAAACTAAACCCACCTACTCTCCAGCCCAGGAAACTGCTGGGGAATTTGACGTGGCACCAAAAAGGCCAGAAGGAAAATAGAAAAGGAAAATTTAATCCTATAAACTTGTAGCTAGATACTAGATATCCTGCATATTTTTAGCTGATAATATGTAGTCTAAGTAGCCAAGGAGCTTCAAGTCTTGAACTTGATTTAAAGTGGTTTACAAGCAGTAGTATTTACTAACTGGGAAGTGTATAAAAATCTATCATGAAGAAAGGCACTTCCATCCAAGATCTCAAGATACCCTGACAAATATCATTTTCAGGATATGGACCATCACAAGTCAAATAAAACTTGGCACACAAAACATGGAGCTGTCCAGCTGAAACAGCACACAGCAGATACACACTTGCAGACTTCAGACACCAGAATTATCAGATGAAGATTTAATATATTTAAATAAATAAATGACAAGCTTAAGAATATTTGCAGGAGCCAGGCGCGGTGGCTCATGCCTAAAATCTCAACACTTTGGGAGCCAAGGCAAGAGAATCACTTGAGCCTAGGAATTTGAGATTGCAGTGAGCTATGATCATGCCTGAGCGACGGAGCAAGACTTGTTTTGAAAAAAAAAATTGCAGGGAACAGAAACTTATAAAAAATATCATGGCAGACTTGATCAGTAATAATTATAATTTTTAAAATGAAAAACACAATAACCAAAATTAACAACTCAAGGAATACTTTTAATAGCATGTTGGACACACAAAAAGACAAAATTAGTAAAATTGGAAGAAAGACAGTAAGTTACTGATACTTACTGTCAGCATAATGAGACAACAGTGGAACCCAGAAGATAATGAGGTAGTAACTTTAATGTACCAAAATGAAATAAATGCCAATCTTGAATTTTACACCCAGGGAAAAATATCTATCAAGAATGACATTTCAGGCAAACAAAAACTGTAATACTTTTTCACTAGCAGAAATAGAGGTAAATAATACATAATGCTAAAAGTTTCAGTTTAGCAGAAAGATATCACATATTTACATTTGGTAAGAATCTAATAAAATAAAATAGCCTTAAAACATACGACACAAAAAATTGACAAAATCCAAGGAAAAAAATTCACTATTCATAGTGGGACACTTTAACATAATTTGCTCAGTAACTGATAAAATAAGCAAACGAAAAGAATAAAAAAGAATGCAGAATATTTGAACAACACAACTAGCAAAGCTGACCTAATGGACATATACAGAACACTACAACAAGCAATGTCAGAATACTGCTTTTTCTTGAATATGCAGAACATTTATAGAAATTGACCATTCACACCCTGAAATACTATATAATGACAATGAATGAAATACAGCTACACACAACAATGTAAATGTATTTCACAGATGATAATGTTCAGCAACACACACACACACATACAAGTTGGTTATTCCTATTATTCAAGTTTTCAGTACCCTGATTGATTTTCTTTTGTTTCCTTGTTCTATCTGTTTCTGAGCAAGGTATGTTAAAATTTTCTATTTTGATTAACCAAACTAATTCAATGAGAAATAGAGGCTCTGTATAATTCTATAACTATTAATATTATAGACATTGAATTTATAATTTAAAAGATTTTCATGAAGAGAATTCTAGTCCTATAAATTTCACTCTTAATTCTTTAAATGCTTATGGAAGAAAAAATACTGATCGACACAAACTTGCTATGATCTGAATGTTTGTGTGTCCCCTCCTCCTCTGCAATCATAGGTTGAAATGCTAACCCCTAAGTTTATGATGTTAGGAGGTAGGGCTTTTGTGGAGATGATTAGACCATGAGGGCACAGCTCTCATAAAAGAGGTTCCAGAGAGCTACCTTGCTCCTTCCAGAAGGTGAAGACATAGCAAGAAAATGACATTCTGTTTTATGAACCAGGGAGTGGGCCATCAAGAGACACAAATGTGCCAAGGCCTTGATCATCAACTTCCCAGCTTCCAGAATTGTGAAAAATAAATTTCTATTGTTTTTAAGCCACCCAGTTTATGGTATTTTGACATAGCAGCCCAAATGGACTAAGACAAACTCTTCCGAATAAGTGAAAGAAAAGTAACACTTCTCAACTTACTATATAAAGCCAGGATAGCCTTGATGCCAAACTCCGACAAGAGCATTGTAAGAATGGAAAGTTAAAAGCCAATTTATTGTGCATGTGAGTGTGTGTGTGTTGCTTTTTAACGTTTATTTTAGGTTCAGGGGTACATGTGCAGGTTTGTTATAACGAAAACTCATGCCACAGGGGTTTGTGGTACAGATTACTTCATCATCCGGGTACTAAGTCTAGTACCCAGTAACTATGTTTTTAAAAATAATTATTTTTTCTGTAGAAACACATTTCTATCATAAACATATATTTTAAAAATTGTAAACAAAATGTTAGGAAACTAAGTCCAATGATATAAAGGATTATACATCACAAGCAACCTGAGTTTATTCCAAGAATGCAAGATTGGTTTATCATTAACAAATCAACCAATGTAATGCATGGTATTAATAAAATAAAAGGATAAAAATCCATATTATCCATTCAATAACAGAAAATGTGTGATAAATTCAATGCCTATTCAAGATTTTTAAAAAACATAGTAAATTAAAAAACAAAGGGAACCTAATAACTCTGATAAAGGATTTATGCAAATAAACCCAGTCAAACAATGTATTTCATATTAAATATTTAAAAACTTCCTCTCTGAGACCAGGAATAAGACAAGATTATCCATTAACATTACTTCTATTCAATATTATACTGAATTTCATAGGCAATGCCAGAAAGCAAGAAAACTATATGATTAGAAAGTTTTTAAAAGACCCAGCATGGTGGCCTATGTCTGTAATCCAAGCACTTTGGGAGGCTGACGTGGGAGGATTGCTTGAGCCCAGGAGTTCGAGACTAGTCTGGGCAATGTAGTGAGACCCTACGTCTATTTTTTTAAAAATAGAAAGAAAGTAAAAAATACAATAATAAAACTAACAATATTTGGGGATAGCATGACAGTATATGTAGAAAACCTAAAATATAAAAATAGAAGAGTTTACAATTTAGCAAGGACATTGTATACAAAGTTAACATAAAATCAGTATTATTTCAATATACTTGCAACAAAAACCAATTATCAAATTAAACGTTTTTTTTTTTTTAGATGGAGTATCACTCTGTTGTCCAGGCTGGAGTTCAGTGGCGTGATCCCAGCTCACTGCAACCTCTGCCTCTCAGTTTCAAGCAATTCTCCTGCTTCAGCATCCTGAGTAGCTGGGATTACAGGCTTGTGCCAACATGTCCAGCTAATTTTTGAATTATAAAATTAAAGTTTTAAAATAGCATTAAAATATCAGCTATCTAATAATAGTTGTGCAATACCTCTACATACACATACACACACATAAACATTAAGATAAAATAATAAAATAAATGGAAGAATATACCTTGTTAATGGGTTGTCTATCTCAATATTGTCAATATGTTAACAAGCCTCATATTTTTATAGATTCAATAAAGATCAAAATAAAATATTTTCAATATACCCCATATTTTCTACAGATTCAATATAGTGCCAATTAAAATCAGAGCAGGGTTTTTTTTTAATAGAAACTGAGAAGTTGAATCTACAATTTATACAGAAATGCAAAGAGCCAAAAATAGCTCAGTTAATCTTGAAGTAGAAGAACAAAGTGAGAGAACTTACACAGTTATATATCAGTACAAGTGAAAAGCTACTACATTTAACACAGAATGGTATTGGCACAAGAATAGACAAGTTGCCCAGTGAAACAGAATCGAGAGTCCAGAAACAGAACAAATATATAAAGTCACGTGGCTTATGACAAAGGTAGCACTGCAGAGTAGAAGTGAGAAACGGATGGTCTTTTTATTCAATAGTGCTGTGTATATAGACAATCTAACTGGATTTACACATGGAAAATATAAATCTTGACTTCTACATTGCACTGTATTCAAAAACAATTTCAGGTAATTTAAGATCTAAATGTGCAAGTTAAAACAAGAAAGCTTCTGGAACTACAGCAACCACTGAACAGATGTGGTTATTTAAGCTTAAATTAAATAAAATTAGTAACATTAAAAATTGAGTAGCCCAGTTTCACTAGCCACATTTCAAGTGCTTGGTAGCTACACATCCCATATATGCAGATAGAGAAAATTTATAACATGTCAAAAAGTTCTATTGGTTAGCAATGTTATAGAAGAAAACACAGGAATGTATCTTCATGACTTTTTTTTTTTTTTTTTTTCTAGCCTTGTCACCCAGGCTGGAGTGCAGTGGCATGATCTCGGCTCACTGCAAGCTCCGCCTCCCAGGTTCAAGCAATTCTCCTGCCTCAGCCTCCCGAGTAGCTGGGACTACAGAGGCCCGCCATTACACCCGGCTAATTTTTCTTTTTGTATTTTTAGTAGAGATGGGGGTTTCACCTTGTTAGCCAGGATGGTCTCGATCTCCTGACCTCGTGATCCGCCTGCCTCGGCCTCCCAAAGTGCTAGGACTACAGGCATCAGCCACCATGCCCAGCCATCTTCATGACTTTGAAGCAGGATATGTTTTCTTTAAAGGGATAGAAAGAATACTAAATAAAAAAGACAACATTGGCTGGGCATGGTGGCTCAGGCCTCTAATCCCAGAACTTTGGGAGGCCAAGGCGGGTGGATCACTTAAGGTCAGGAGTTCGAGACCAGCCTGGCCAACATGGTGAAACCCTGTCTCTACTAAAAATATAAAAATTAGCCAGGTGTGGTGGCGGGCGCCTGTAATCCCAGCTACTCGGGAGATTGAGGTAGGAGAATCTCTTCAACCCGGGAGGCAGAGATTGCAGTGAGCCAAGATCATACTACTTTACTCCAGCCTGGGCAACAGAATGAGACTCCATCTCAAAAAAAAAAAAAAAAAAGACAATATTGATAAATTTGAGCTCATTAATTGCTAATCAAAAGACACTATTAAGAAGTATGGAATATGTCTAAATACTATACTACTATGAAATAGTCTCAAGTCTATATTTTTAAGAGAAAAAAATCAAAGGGGGAAGAATGTGTATTGTATGGAACAGTAGATATTAGACTTCTCTAAATATATTTTGTTTTATAAGTTTATTTTGGAGCCATGTAAATATTTCACATAATTATAAAAGAAAATTAAAATTTAAAAAGCAAGCCCTACATTTGAAAGCAACTTGAAACAAGCCTAACTCTGCATCTGGCTGGTGGCTTAACTACACAGAGAGGAACTTTTCCAAGATACTTTAAAACACGATAATTTGACTGTACATGCCTACTGGGCATTTGTAAGGATGTGCCTTATAAATGAAAAGAATGACAAAAACTTAAACTGTAACAGTATCATATTATTTCTGTAGTGCTGAAATTGTTTTCTAAGTCCATTATTTGAGTCCTGTGGGTTAACAAATGAGTAATTCTGTTGATGTAAATGAAAACTGGGATTTGAGGTATGGGAGAAATACCAAGGTAAGACTGATAAAGTTAAGTAAAAACCTCGGAGTGCTGAACTTGAATTAGATTAGTATAAACATGTGATGTATTTTATCTTTTAACAAATGGACATCCCTTAGCTCAGTAACTGAAAATACCTAGAAACACCAACTGACCCAGCAGCAATAAGCACACCTATTGTTGAGATTACATCTCTAAGTATCATCTTTCATGAAAAATAAGTGAAAGCTCTTTGAAAAATGGCTGATTCTGGGAAAGGAATGTACAAGATAATCTGAACATCTTGTAATACCAGAAATCAAGGTATTACAAGAAAGCATTCAAAAGACTACTAAGACTCACGTGGAAAGGACTCAGGGTGTTATCACTGGGGAAAAGTGGATGACGAGCACATGGGATCTCTCTGTACTAGTTTTGCAACTTTATGTGAATCTATAATTATTCCAAAATAAAACGTTTAAAACAAGATACACAAACACACTTACAAAGACTCAGGAGCAAAGCTGAACAGTTCCCAACTTGGCAAAGTTAGCATAATTTGATCATTAAAAAGATAAGAATTGCCATGGATTGAGCCATATCAAATATGTTTAAGTCAATGAGTTCATAATGACACCTAAAAAAGGCCTTGGTCCTTTTTGTAAGATGGTCAGGAATCAATTCATTATTTTGAATACTGCTAAACAAAGGGAAAGAATCAAACATTTATCCTGCCTTTCCTATGTGAACTGTACTTCAGGGTAATCAAATAGTTGAAGACCCATTACAGAAATGTTACAATTAATAAAAAAAGAAGAAATGATAGTAGAATTAGAATGGTGGTTCTCAAAGTGTGGTCTATGGACCCTTTCGGTGTCCATGAGGTGAAAATACTTTTCAAAATAATGTTAAAACATTATTTGCATTTTTCACTATATTTACACTTGCATTGATAATGCAAAAGCATTGGTGGGTAAAGCTGGGCACCATAGAAGGAGTCAAGGCAGTGGCTCCACACTGTACTAGTGGTTATTACATTCATAATTGGACATTTGCAGTAAGAAAAATACCAGTAAGAATGCCCTTAGTGAAGCACTGACTATTATTAATTTTGATAAATCTCCACAATTAAGTACAAATCTTTTAAATATTTTGTATGAGGAAATAGAAATGAAAAGTATGTTTAAAGTTCTTCTGTTGTACACTGAAGTATAAACATATAAGGAAGGAAATTAATAAAATATGAAAAATAATAAAATAGAAAGCAAATACACAAGAAAGAGAACCCAAACACCAAAGTTAGCCTTGGAAAGACTAACATCATTAATAAACTACTTCCAAGTCTAGTCAAGAAAAATGAGAGGTGACACTAACACCCGGATTGAAAAGGGAAATATCACTACAGATCCTGTAGATGTGAAAAAAAGCCACAACAGGACATTATAAACAACTTTATGCCAAAATATTCAAAAGTACAGATAAAACTAACATATATCTGAAAAAATGAAATGTACAGGAATGAAATAAGAGCAATAAAAATACAAAGAAATTTGATCTCAATTAAAATTTTAGGTACAGAGAGCTTCACTAGTGAATTCTACCAAATATTTAAGAACGCTATTATCACCAATCTCAGCAAACGTGTCCAAGGAATAGAAAAAAAATGTAAGAGAGATAGAGCGACAGAGACAGAGACAAAATTTCCAACTTGATTAACAGGGCCAGCCTAACCTTGATACCAAACACTAACAAGAAAAGAAAAAGACAAATCAACCTAAAAATCCACTATTAAGACCTCTTAATTGGTTGTTTTTATTTTATATGAACATTATTTTGAGTTTAAACAAAACAGCTGTAGTCTTTGCTTAACAATTCTAAAGAATAACCATCATGTGTCTGAATTCAGAGTACATTTTGAAAGTATGTCATTAGAGTGCCCCTATGAACACGGAATATCTGTAGATGGTAACCAGATGGCTCTAGGAACAGCCAAGGAATTTGGGATGGGTTAGAAATAAAGTGTTTATCTTTCTCTACAGCACAGGAGAATATGAGATTGCATATTTATTTCTAGATTCCAAAACAAGTTCCAAATGAATATATAATAACCTTTGTGTTTATAGTCTTTTCTTTTTCATAAATGCAGTATAAGAGACATGCAATTTATTTATATCCTGAACAATTATCTTACTCCATCATTAAAACTGGGAACAAAATGAGTGGCTAGCTACCTTTATTATTTAGCTTTGCTTCTTAAGAACAACCCTTACCAACAAATTCCTTACTTCCCATAATACTTTAGTCAGGATCCTGAACTGTAATCCATATTCACTTGAAGTTCTGCCAAATGTTAATATTTCTGATATTCGTATGACACGCATTTGAGCACTGTAAAAAACTTTCAGCAATTTAGTCCACCTTCATTCCAACCTAGCTAAGTGAATTTAGTTGTTGAAATATTATTGTTTCCCTCAACTGAAAATATTGAAGACAACAAAAGTCAATAGGTCACTAACGTTATGAGACACATTGTCAATACTTTCCCACTTATATGTTTCCAAGGTATTGTTTTTCTCTTATGTCTACTCAAATTATGTTCTTTTTCTTTCCTTTTTACTGGTTTGAGGGTCTGCATTACACAAAATTATTATGTTGTCTACATGAGTTTTTAAATTTGAATATATTTCATATGTCATGCAAACATGCAAACTTCCTTGTTTCATCATTCTAAAGTTTCGGGGCTTTTTTTTGGTTTTTTGCTTTTTTTTGTTTTTTGGGGTTTTTTTGTTTTTTTTGTTTTTTTTTTGAGACGGAGTCTCGCTTTGCCGCCCAGGCTGGAGGTGCAGTGGCGTGATCTCGGCTCACTGCAAGCTCCACCTCCCGGGTTCACGCCATTCTCCTGGCTCAGCCTCCCGAGTAGCTGGAACTACAGGCGCCCGCCAACACGCCCGGCTAATGTTTTGTATTTTTTTTTTTTTTTAAAGTAGAGACGGGGTTTCACCTTGTTAGCCAGGATAGTCTCTATCTCCTGACCTCGTGATCTGCCTGCCTCGGCCTCCCAAAGTACTGGGATTACAGGCGTGAGCCACCGCACCCGGCCTCATCATTCTAAAGTTTTTAAAAGTGTGGTTATCAGCTTCAAAGTCAAAATAGATACACAAAACATCTAATTATCCTATGGGAGAGTCTACTTGTGGAATGTATGTTAAATAAAGCACCTTGAATGCCATAAACATTCTACTACTGTTAACAAATGACATTGCAAAGAGGAGATACCCTATTTCCTATATACCCTGGCAAAAAAGAAGATGCTTTAATTCCAGGTGAACAATACACCAATACAACATTGGTATGTTCAAACTATGCATAATTTTCATGTGGAAATTTAATAAGGCCAGTTGTACGGTAAGTATTTCATGCATTTTTGCTACATTAATATATTTATACCTTTAAAAATTATCAATGCAATCAGTTTTTAATAAGTAGAAATTTCTATCTCAGAGGTACCATCTTAGATACCATTCTAAAAAATTTAAATTGCCCATCAAGAATGTTAACAGAAAAAGATGGACATGAGGTACACAATGTCTAGTTGTTATACAGTCAGTGGATCAATTTTGTTTATATCTTAAATATCATCAATTGGAAATATAGAGATAAAAACCATGTTTTCCTGAATTTCTTAAACTGATCATCTTACATAGTATTACAAGCTACGTTAATATATACTGTAAACTTACTGTAAACTAAAATGAAAGAACTTAGAATTTGAACAAAATAAAAACACCTATGCATCAACATGATTCTATAAGACTCAGACACACATTATAATCATTGTTAAATGTCATGCTTTTCAAAATATTTGAAATAAAATGAAAGCAATATTTTATTTCTAGAATTCTGTTGTTATTAAGGCATTCAGGACACTATGATAAGAATTCTTTTCTAAAGAATTAAGATCAGATCAATAGGTAATTGAACAGGAAGAAGTAAATAACAAATGCCTTTGTGAATTACAAATACCCCATATTTATAGAAGTTATTTTATTCATGTTTTTATGAATCATACTTCATTTGTTTAGAAGGAAATATCCAGCCCACAACAATTATTAGCAGACCAATGAGCTACCTAAAAAGCAAAATATCAACAATGATGGAAAAAGATTGTTCAACTGAATGAATGGGATGGTACAATATTACTGCACATATGAACAGGATATCTCTATTATTTTGTTAAGCATGTAAGTTTAAAAATTTGGTTTGAAAGTTTTTTTTCCTCTGTTATTTCCTACACTTTTCCTTTTAAATCGCTAATTTGCCTTCTAACTTCTAGATTAATCGGCCTTCCTATCGCTTACTTATATTTCCTTTCTAGTCTAGTGAAAATGTGTTTCTAAAAAAAATTCCTCACTCCCAAACTTTATAGCCATTACTAGTATTCTCATCTCTTTTTGTTACAGAAAGCAATGAAATAAAAGAAATAAATAGTGAAATTTCTTGGTAGAAAAAATGTTCACATATTAAGTGCTCTGATACCTGAAATATTAGCATTGTAGCGCACCAATTTTCTTCCCTAAAATTAACTGAGATTCTATTAAATAGTATCCACTGCAAATTTCACAATGTAATGATGTGCACACCTATTAATTCCTTTGTCATCTATAGAACTGGACTCATACTTAGTCCCAGACACGGCATTGAAGTTTTTCACGCTAGCTCTAGAACCAGAAAATCCCTCTGTTATGTTATTAGTGTATGTCATGAGGAAGAAAATAATCATTGAAACAGTACATTTGAAAGTGACCTTTAAACTATTAACCACATATACACATCTAAAGTAGAAAAGTAAGTTAAAGTTTTTCCCTCTGTGTTGAACAGTGTTACCATCCAATTCATATATACACATATTTATTCATTCAGTCAGCATTTACTAAGCATATCTTATATGCTGGATTCTATTATATCGTGAAAGTATTAAGTATGGAAAATTTTAACATATGTAAATTTATTTTATTTGCAGCTGCCATCATTACTTGAGGAAGAAAAACTTACAAATCACTTTTCCCCTTATTGCCTAGAATAGTAAAACAAGGAATGCTTCATTTTCCTCCCTTAATTTCTACACACCTCCTTCTTTTGCATCTAGGATTTCTATGAGAAGTCAAAAAGTAATAATGTAGAATTGCTTCAGAATGTTATCCTAACTGCACTCAAGAAGTTTGAGGGCCAGCTGCAGTGGCTCATGCCTATAACCCCAGCACTTTGGGAGGCCTAGGTGGGGGAGGATCACTTGAGGCTAGGAGTTTGAGACCAGCCTAGGCAGCATAGTGAGACCCCGTCTCAAAAAAAAAAAAAAGTTTTGAAATGTCAAGGGCCACTAACAGATAAATTGAAGTATTTGAATCACTTAACTTTTATTAGATACATTACTCTCAAATATGATATTTACTTATTTGTTAACTGTATTTGTCCTCTAAAATAAAAGAAATTAAATCCAAGTTGAATGGACTTTGGATGGTAAGTGCACCTTTGAACACATAAATATTTCTGACATAAAAATTACTTATCTTTCCTCTTTGTAAAATATTATCAATAGAAACACAAAACAAAAGGTTGTCAAGCCCTATATCCAACAATATGATCTCCTATCAGTATAAATAGATGTTATGAGACAGGCTTACAATTTCTGTGTACTTACAAAACCCTGCTATGGAGCTATTAGCTATGTTTTAGGGTGCATTCCCAAAGAAGACACCTTCACCAAAATGGTATTCATGAAAAGTACAGGCTAGAGAATACACTGTTTTTTATTAAATGGTGTATCATATTAAAGATCCAACTAAATCTGTGATCTCTATCACAAAGCCTTCTCTGACTTCTTCCTCCCCCTCAGATGTTCTCTTATGTTCCCTTTCTCCCTTCTTTTAACCCCCATTATAATTTATTTTTACATCTTTTGTGGTTATTGTCATCTTTTAATAATGCATTGCAATAGTTTAAATAAATGTCTCACCTTCCATATTATATTCATATTAAGCAGACTCTTACATATTTTTGATTCTTCAGTTTAAATATTAGAGTGCCTTACATATCTGTTGCTTATAAAATATTTTGGTACTTTATTTTTAATTTTAGACCTTCATGCCATATTACTTTTATTGTTCTTAAATAGGTTTTAATTTTCACCCTTGTTTCTCAAAAATAAACTATAAGTCCCTTGAGGCCTAGGGCAATCTTCTAATACTTCTATACTTTCAGCTTTCTTGGCACAGGAAGTGCTAAGAAGGAGTGTTTAATTCAATTGATGAAATGTTGTGAAAGGCTTGTCTAACAAATATTTCAGAACACAGCTAGCAGCCATCTCCTGGTCAAAGGAATCAAATTCCATAAAATTTGCTTACCATGGCATTGACATTAGCGTGATCCCCTTTCCTATTCCGAATCTGAATACAGGATATTGGCAAATTCAGTCCTACCCCAGTGGCAAGATTTCGCAGGTCGGCAGCATTGTACTCCCCACGCAACAGCAAACTGTTATTATCAGAACCAAGTCCCAGAGAGGCCCGATAGACATAAGTCTGAGAAAGTCTCTCAACTGTAGTGACATCTACGGTGGCTGATGTCATGCAAGGATTTGAAACCATCTTCCTTCCATACCTCAGATCCTCTGTAGAGCGACAGCAGCTCTGAGGGCAACAACCTGGGCCCTGGTGCAACTTGGTACACGCAAAGAAAAGTAAGCACCCCAGAAATAAAAAGGAAATACAAGCCAAGGCAATTACTAAATACAAATTCTGGGCAGAAAGCTGCCCTCCTGGTTCCCAGACATCTTCAAAGTCTGGAAGTAACCGAGGAACAGAGTTGCTCAACAGCACACCCAGAGTGACAGAGGAGGAAAGTGGTGGGTCTCCATGGTCCCGAACCACTACCACCACGCTCTGCTTAACTGCATCAGTGGGAAGAACTAAACGAGCAGTACGGAGCTCACCTATATTGGCTGAAATTCTAAAAAGACTAGAGTCAGATGCCCGGGAGATGTGGTAGGAAAGCCAGGCATTAGAACCACTGTCTGCATCCTCTGCTACTACTTTTGTGACCAAGTGTCCAGTCCTGGCAGAGCGGGGCACAATTTCCACAGGGACAGAACCATTTCTGGGCAAGGGAAACAAGATAACTGGATAATTATCATTCCTATCTACCACAAACAAGTTTATAGTCACTGTTGCACTTCTGGGAGGAATGCCACCATCCCGGCCTTCTACTTGGAAGTGAAACCCCCTGAGCTGCTCAAAGTCAAAGGAAGTTTTGGCAGTGATAGCCCCACTGGATGATTCTACTGCCACCAAGCTAGAGGCTGGTGGCCCCTCAGAGATAACATCCAACAGCTCATAAGAGACAAGGCCATTCTTCCCCAGGTCGGGGTCCTGGGCAAACACTTGGCCTAGAGAGGCCCCAGGGCCATTGTTTTCAGCAACGAAAAGTTCCTGCTGTGGTTGAGGAAAGCTTGGTGTATTGTCATTCACATCAGCAACTGACACAGTGATTGTCCTTCGGGTGCTAAGTGGGGGTGAGCCACTATCTGAGGCCGTGATCAGGACTTGGTATTCACTGATCTGTTCCCGGTCCAGGGGCCCATCAATCAACAGGCTGTAGTAGTTGTCAAAGGAAGCCGTCAGCTGAA
Source organism: Colobus angolensis palliatus (assembly GCF_000951035.1). NCBI lineage: Eukaryota > Metazoa > Chordata > Mammalia > Primates > Cercopithecidae > Colobus > Colobus angolensis. The sequence continues at coordinate 472,217 of NW_012114966.1, read as the reverse complement.
AAGGGCCTCCACTAGACATGCCACAAATGACCCTACCATTAGAACCAAGGTCTTCATCCTTTACACTAAAGAGAGCAATCACTGTGCCAGGAGCAGCGTCCTCCGGTACTGGGTTCGAAAGAGTCATGAAGTCTAGTTCGGGGGCATGATCGTTCACGTCAGTCACCTCCACCAGCAGTTTAGCGGTGCTAGCTAAACCAAAGACACCTTCGTCCCTTGCCTCAATGTATGCCTCCAAGAGCGTTTCCGGCGGACCTAGTGAAGCAGCTACTTGCACCTCTCCACTTTTAGGGTGCACATGAAAGCGGTGTCGCAACTCTGCTTGCGTGCTATTGCTTAGGGAGTATCGGACTTCCCCATTGGACCCTTCATCTGGATCCAAGGCTTGAACTCGGAATAACACAGTCCCATTGGGTGCAGTCTCTGGAACCTTGGTGCGGTATACGGAGCGCTCAAATACAGGCGCGTTGTCATTTGTGTCCACCACAATGATGGTGACTTGTGCGTCTCCTGAGCGGGCAGGTAGCCCGCCGTCCCGAGCTGTAAGCACCAGCAGGTGGGTGGCGCGCTGTTCGCGATCCAGTGCTTTCTCCAACACCAACTCCGGGTATTCGCTGCCGTCAACCCGCGATCCCATGTCCAGGCGAAAGTGCTGACTGGGGCTTAGGCTGTAGCTTAGTATCCCATTGCTTCCCTCGTCGTCATCTTGGGCATTCGGGAGAGTAAAGCGGGCTCCGGGCGTCAGGAACTCGGGGATGTGCAGCTGCACGTCGCCGGCAGGAAAGAGAGGTGAGTTGTCATTGGTGTCCAGGACGTGAACCCGAATCTTGTACAGCTCCAGCGGGTCCTCGAGCACCAGGTCGTAGGTCAAGACGCAGGCAGCTTTGCCCCTGCACAGCCGCTCGCGGTCCGCCGGTTCTCTGACCACCAAGTTGCCGCTGGCTAGGTCCACCCTGAAGTAGAGCTCGCGGTGGCTGGAAAGGAAGCGAAAGTTCCGCGAGGACAGAGCGGCCGTTGGCAGCCTCAAGTCCGCGGCGACATTGCCTACAGCTACGCCCCGCTCCGTCTCCTCCGGCACTGAGTACTCGAGCTGTCCCGCGGCAGCGCCGCAGGAAACCCACAAACATAGAACTGCCACCCCCCAGCCCACCATCCTCCCTCTGGGAGTCCACGTTCCACCAACACGCTATACCAACAGTGACCCAGGACCATGCTCCGGACTCCTGGAGAGCACGAGCCGCGGGGAAGAGCACGCTCCTGCCGGCCGTCACTGCTGCGGGCTAGATACTCAGCGACCGCCGACGTTGCCGTTGCCGGCATTGCCTGGGCTGGCCAGCTGGGAGCAGGGCTTGCTAGGCTGGAGGCTGGGTAGCCGTCTGGGAAAGCGGAGCCGGCCGAGTGTTGAGGAGCGCAGCGCCGCCTAGGGGTGCAGAGACTAGGCTGCCGGCCCAGGCGCGAGAGGTGCCGTCTCCAGTAGCAGCGGGCTGGGGTCTCGCCCACAGCGCTGACCGCGGGCGCAGGGCGGAGCCTGGGAGACGCCCCGAGACACTAACTCGTCTCTGCTTAAACGGTGTTTTCTAGGACAACGCCCTGAGGCTGCCTGGATCTTAACCTCCACAACCTCTGCCTGCAGACTGCTGGTAACTGAGGCTGAGCCGCGCTGGGCTCCTCCTGCCACCCTTTGGGAGCCGCCCGTAGTATCTGGACGCTCTGATCCCTGCGCACCTCTCCCGCGGAGAGGGCGGGACTCCGCGTGGAGCTGCCGGGCGGAGGCGGCGAGAGGCGGGACCGTGAACGTGAGCGACCACACCTTCTAGGCTTAAGGAAACAGGAGCCCCCCAAAACAAGCGCTGCGGAGCTTTGTGCGTTGGATCCTGCTGCGGAGCTTTCCGCGCTGGGTCCTGCTGCGGGTTGAAGTCTGTCCTGCACCCTCTTGTATCCTAGGAGCAGCCAAGAGTGCAATAGAGACGATAAGGAGGGGAAGAAGGTTGGGGAATAGTGTCCGCATCAAACTGCCTCCGGACTCTGGTTTTTCGAGGCAGCGGAGTCAGCGAGCTCAAGGCTGTTTTGCGTGATAGCAGTTTCTCCTTCTCCAAGAGGCTGTATTTGGGAGTGCTTTGCAAACGGCCCTTGACGATCTGGGTGAAAGAGGAGGTTATAAACCAGTCAATACCAATAACTAGAAACTCAAAGACTTGACGACCCGTCCCCAAAGAGGACGCGAGAAGAAGGGGAGGGAAAAGTACTAAGATACTCTTCAGAGTTTGACCAGGAAACTATTCTGTACACTTTCTTTCTGTAAATATTTAGAAAACACCATGAGGCGGGATAAGAATAGGCTAGATACCCATCCTTTCTCCAGCCTCGCTTTTTTTTTTTTATATTATTATACTTTAAGTTCTAGGGTACATGTGCACAACGTACAGGTTTGTTACATATGTATACGTGTGCCATGTTGGTGTGCTGCACCCATTAACTCGTCACTTACATTAGGTATTTCTCCTCGCTTTTAATTTGGTCTTCTGCATGGATATTGGGACAGTGATCAGTTCTGTGAGAAACATCTCCGAGCCAAAACTGATACACCCAAATTCTGCCTAACATTCTACAGCCAGTTCCTTTCCCTAAGAAGGAGGCAAGCCAAAAGGAGACTCACTGACTATTGACTCTTAAGCACTAAATTCCTCATTCAAATCCTTCTCTTAATACAGTTGCAATATGTTCAAAGCCCCAATAATGAAAAATTTGGAAGGCAAAACCTGAACACAGATCAAGAATTAAAGTTTCCAGGACATATTTTCTGGTAGAAACCTGCCTAAAAGTATCGATAATTATTGAAGCTGGGTGATGGTACATTGGGGTCAATTACACAATTCTCTCAACTTTTGTGTATGTTTCAAATTTTTTTTCCCTCCCTCCCTCTCTCCCTCCCTCCCTCCCGCTTTCCTTCCTTGCTTCCTTCTTTCCTTCCTTCTGAGATGGGAGTATTGCTTTGTTGTCCAGTCTGGTCTCAAACTCCTGTGCTCAAGCGATCCTTCCATCTCAGCTCAGCCTCCTAAAGTGCTAGGATTACAGACATGAGCCAATTAATGCACTCACTCTGCATTTTTTTTAACTTTTTTTTTTTTTGAGACAGGGTCTCGCTCTGTCACCCAGGCTGGAGTGCAGTGGCGCGATCTCGGCTCCCTGCAACCTCTCCCTCCCAGGTTCAAGCGATTCTCTTGCCTCAGCCTCCCAAGTAGCTAGGACTATAGGCGCGCACCACCACGCTTGGCTAATTTTTGTATTTTTATTAGAGATGGGGTTTCACCATGTTGCTCAAGCTGGTCTCCAACTCCTGACCTCAAGTGATCCGCCGGCCTCGGCCTCCCAAAGTGTTGGGATTACTGGAGCGAGCCCCGCACCACCTCGCTTGACATCAGCCTGCATATTTCTATAATATTTAAAAATATTTTAAAATTGCTGATTAAAATGGTGGGGAGAGGGGTAGCTCTGGTATTCTCTTTTTAACATTAAGAGTGGGATTGATAACGCCAGTGTTCCACTAAAAACCAGTTACCTCCCTGAACACACAAACCCATTCCTTATCTCTTCCAGGGAACTAGAAAGGGCACACTGTGATATAAGGCAATGTAAGTAGTAAATACCCCCTGGCTAGTTTACCTTTTTGAATTAAGAAATCAAAAAAATCATTGACACCAAGTCTCAGATAAAATTAACGGAGGAAAGATGTCAGCCTATTAGGTAGAGTCAAAAGTACAGACCTCATTAGATCTCACCAAGATGCAAAACAGCCCATAAAAATTGAACTTATTCTTCACCAAATTTCAAAACCAAAACTAATTTTCTGCTTCAGTGCCAGAGATTGGGATTTACATTTCTTCATTTTAAATTAATGCTGCTAAGCAAGCTAACTGCTTTGGAATGAAAGTTTATTCTTTCTGCCTCAAACAAATGAAATACAACTGTAAAGATGTACCCAACTTTTAGGCCCCTTACTTTTAGGTCTGCAGCCAAGCCTCCAATTACACCAGGTTTAGAAATTCTGAGCAGCATCTAGAGGGATAGTATGTGTGGATATACATTAGGGCATGAGGAAAAAGGAAAAATGCATACAGAGAACAGCATGGGAAATCTTCACAGAAACTCCTCCTTCACACGCTTCTCAGATTTTTGGCTTCCCTTTTTCCATTTCTCTATTTAAACTGCCACTGACATCTATTTTCAGAAGATTTCATTTGTGGAAAGAATGAAGAAAGCATCCATCCAGTAGGATTTGTCCCACCATACGCCTCCTTAACTTTTGGCATAACATTACATTCTTATTCAAGTAAACTGGGATTTGTGAGAAAGCAACATTTAAGAGAGAAGGATATTCCAAAGATAAGGGAGGCTAAAGATTTTTGCCTTTTGGATAAGATGACCAGATAAACATTAAAATTATGAATTAACAAAACTTCTCTTTAGCAGGACCTTTCATTGCTGATATTTCATTTTGTCCTTTTTTTGAGGCAGAATCTCACTTCATCGTCCAGGCTGGAGTGCAGTGGTGTGAAGATGGCTCACTGCAGCCCCTACTTCTCTGGGCTCAGGTGATCCTCCCACCACAGCTTCCAAGTAGCCAGGATTACAGGCACACACCGCCACATCCAACTAATTTTTAAAAATATTTTGTAAAGACAGGGTCCCACTATGTTGCCCAGACTGATCTTGAACACCTAAGCCAAGCACCCCCATGCCCAGCTAATTTTTTTTTACTTTTTGTAGAGATAAGGTCTCAGTATGTTGCCCAGCTGGTTTCAAACTCCTGGGCTCAAATGATCCTTTCACCTTAGCCTCCCAAATTGCTGCAGTAGATGTGAGATACTGCATCTGATCAAAAATTTATCTTTCTATAAATTTTTTTTAATATTTCACCTTCAAAATGTGACCCTACAAACTTAAAATCATACTCCCATTGGTCAAATAAGTGCTGACATGAGGAGACCTAGCTTTTTTATTCTAAATACTACACATGTAGTAATAGAGTCAAAACTGCAGTCCAACAACCATTCTTATAGTCCACCTGTTATCCTTGATATGCCATTGGCTAAAGACAAACTTGACTTCCACTGCTGGAAGTAAAAGTCTGAAGTTTATTTGTATCTCAAAATTTTTTCTTGAATGATGTCTTTGGATTTTTTTCCCCTTATCTATGTATTTGGTCTCTTTGAAGATACCTACTAGAGTATGTTGTTTCTCCTTTTTCTGTATTCCAAAGCTATAGATTTCCCTCCAATTCTTTTAAATTCTTTGTTCTTTTCCACTTTTTTTTCTCAAACTTGTCACCTGTTTCTTTTTGTTCTTGACTGTATGGAAGCAGAGGCTGTTCACTTTTTTACTGCTTGCAGTATAGCCATATTTACTGTTTGATGGAATGGCTTATGTGTGCCATAGTTTTAATATATCTTCAACGGATGAAAACTGGCGGCTACAGGGCAACTTGTCATCCCAACTTTTCTCCTTACCTTGCCACATCCTTAGGTTCAATCTTGAAATAATGGTGCATCTGCTCACTATCAGATTTAGTCCTGCCTTCTCTCCTATTTTGTGTTGACAAATAGGATTATGAGAGAGTCCTGCCTTTAGCCTCTGTACCTAGATCTTTTTGCTCCAAAACTAGGAGTCATTGGTTTTGGATCTCAGTGAGAATCACTACTCTAGAAAACACCAATCTATCAGCCCTTTCCAAGATCTCCATGAAAGGCATCCTCTCCTAGCATTTTCATATCTTGGTCCAATCTTCATGGCACTTAGTAGCTTATCTTCATGTACATCATGGTTGAGGTTCAAATGTTTTACAGAGTTTCATCAAAGATGTGACTTTATTTTTTTGTCTGCTGTACTTTTTGTTGTTTTTGATGAGTTTCATGGAGGATAAGAGACATTTAAATATGCATTTTCTTTTATCTATATTTGGTAGAAATACCACTTTTTGCTTAGTGGGATTTCTACACTTTGAAGGTATGTGGGAAAGTTACAATCTTTATACTTATTTTTTAAACTAATCATTTTATTGAACTCTTTTTTAGGTCTATATTGGTTCTCTGGGATTTTACAAGTGTAAAATTATATTGACTGTAAGTTTTATCATGTAACATGTATTTATCCTCCTTTCTAAAATCTTATATATATACTGTATATATACACAGATATCTATAAATATATATATGTATAGATATTCACATATATATAGTATCTTGTGTTATCTAGAACATCCAAGTCAGTACTGAATAGTAGCCAAGAAGTGTCCTGTTATGCTTATAATTTTTATGGGAGTAATTCTTGTGCTTACTGTTTAAAATTGAGGTGGCCAGTGTTTGATGATAACTGTCAAATTTTTATTAAAGTCCCTTAAAATAGCTACCATAGTGATGATCTGATGATATGTTTCTTACTACCTTTGAAACCATAATATAGTATGAGCTCTCCTATAACATAGTAGAGTTTTTTTACAGAATGTTGTATCAGCATATTTTTATTTCAGGTTAGGCACTATCTAATAACCTAATCTCAGGTAGAGTGGTTTGGTAGTGGTGGCAGGCCTCCCTTTTCAGACACTGTTGAGGAAAATTTTTATCTGCAGCACAGAGGAAAATCTAGTGTGAAGGTTTATCAAAACGTAGAAATACGAAACTTGAATGTAGGCAAATATATTATGTGGTTGGACCAGACAGATTAGCTCCTAATACAATGACGTTCAGCAAATTTGAGGTTTTTTCAAGTAAGTATAAAAGTCTAGGACTTTTTGATCTGTGGCTTAATATCATTTAGCAAAATTATATTTTTGCTTTATAGTTGTCTATCTATTGTGAAAAAACTGTGCTTTATGTCTGTCAAAAAAAATGCATTAGCTGGGTGTAGTGGTGTGCATCTATTGTCCTAGCTACTTAGGAAACTGAGGCAGGAAGAGTCCCTTGAGCCCGGGAGTTCAAGGTTAGATTGAGCTATGATTGCCCCACTGCACCCCAGCCTAGACAACATAGCAAGACCCTAATTCTGAAAAAATAAACAAATACAATATTGTACTCTAGTACTACACGTGTAGTGTTTAGAATGAAAGGGCTAGATCACCTACTCTTGGAACTGATTTGATGAACCAAAGTATGACTTTAAGTTCTAAGGGCCACACTTTTTTTTTTTTTTTAAACACAGTCTCACTCTGTCACCAGGCTGGAGTACAGTGGTGTGATCTCAGCTCCCTGCAACCTCCACCTCCCAGGTTTAAGCAATTCTCCTGCCTCAGCCTCCTGAGTAGCTGGGACTACAGGCGCACACCACCACACCCAGCGAATTTTTGCATTTTTAGTAGAGACGGGGTTTCACCGTGTTGGCCAGGATGGTCTCAATCTCTTGACCTTGTGATCTGTCCGTCTCGGCCTCCCAAAGTGCTGGGATTACAGGCTTGAGTCACCACACCTGGCCTAAGGGCCACACTTTGAAGGTGAAATAGAAAACTGAGTCTAACTAATTGCATAAAACAATATGTAAAGGGATTGTTGGACCAAAAACATATAGAAATGTAACACATTTGTCAATTACAGTATAAAAGAGGTGCATGGGAGAACAGCTGTATCTGATTAAAAAAATGACACCAGGTGGTAGTATGAATCCACAAGAATAAATGAATAGAACTAGCAATGACAAATAAGAAATGCTATCAATGTTTAATTTCTCCTTTCTTCCTCTTAGTGCCTCTAAAAAATATAAGATTACATAAAGTAATAATTATTATAGTGATGTATTGTTGGTTATATAATACCTATAAATGTGCATTGGTTTTCTGTGGCTGCTGTGATAAATTACTATACACTGGGCTGCTTAAGACAGTTTCTCTCCTAGATTTGGACAGGAGAAATCAAAACTCAAGATGTTGGCAGGGTTGCACTCCCTTTAGAGGCACTACGGAGAATCTGTTTCTTGCCTTTTCCACGTTTTGGTGGCTGTTGACATCACTCCAATCTCTGCCTCCATCTTCGCATGGCCTTTTCCTCTGTGTCTGTTTTCTCATCTTCTATCTCTTATTTAAAAAACAAAACAAACTTTTCATTGGAATTAGCACCCACCTGAAAATTTTAGGGTAATTTCATCCCCAAATCTTTAATATAATTATGTCTTCAAAGACTCATTTCCAAATGAGATCACAGGTTTCAAAGGTTAGTATGCGGACATGTATTTTTGAGGCCCACAGTCCAATCCACCACAAGATGTAATATGTGTAACAATAATACAAAAGGCAGAAGAGGAATAAAGCTATCTAGAAGTAACATATTTATATCTCACTAGAATTAAGTTAATATAAATCTGAAGCAGATACCAATAAGCTAAAATATATATGGTAAACCCTGGAGAAACTACTGTGAAAATAACTCAAAAGACGCAGTTTAAAATTTAGTTTAAAAATTACTATGTTACATTCTAAAATATTCACTTAATAAAAAGAAATCAGTAAATGAAAAGTATAGGAAAAAAGAGAATTAAAACATATAGAAAAAGAGTAAAATAACAAACATAAATCCAAATATATCAATAGTAATATCATGTGAATAGATTAAAGAACCCAATCAAAAGGCAGAATTGTCAGACTAGAGTTTTTAAGAAAACAAGATCCAACTATGCGTTGTCTGCAGGAAACACTTTTAGATTCAAAGATACAAACAGATTGAAAGTAAAAGAATAGGAAAACATACATTGTGCAAACAGCAACCACAAGATAGCTGGTGCGACTACACTAATATCAGACAAAACAGACTACAAGACTAAAAATTTTTACTAGAAATCAAGAAGGACATTTTATAATGACAAAAGGGCCAATTAGGAAGATATAGCAACTAAAAACATATTTGCACCTAGTAACAGAGTCCCGAAACACATGAAGCAAAAACTGGCAGAAATGAAGGGAGAAATAGACAATTCAATAGTCATAATTGAAGACTTTAATTTTCCACTTCCAAAAATGGATAACAGCTAGGCAGAAGATCACCAGGAAATGAAAGATGTGAGCAACACTAAAAACCAACTAACCTAAAGGATATCTGTCTTAGTCTGTTCAGGATATTATAACAAAATACCAAAATACCATATGCTGTGTAGTTAATAAACAAGAGAGATTTATTTTTCACAGTTCTAGAGGCTTGGAAGTTCATGATTCAGGTATCAGCAGGTTTAGTGTCTGGGGAGGGCCCACCTTCTGGTTCATGGATGTCACATTCTTGCTGTGTCCTCACATGGTGAAAGAGACAAGGCACCTATCTGGGACCTCTTTTATAAGGATGTCAATCCCATTCATCGGGGTTCTGCTCTCATGACTTCATTATGTTTGAAAGGTCTCACCTCCTCATACCATCACCATGAGAATTAGGTTTCAATATATGAATTTGGGGAACATGAATATTCATATCATAGCAACATCTATAGAACATTCAACCAACAACAGCGTAATATACATTCTTCTCAATTACACATGGAACATTATCTAAAACAATCATCAATAAATTTAAAAGGATTGATACCACCCAAAGCCTTTCCCTTGAGACTTGGAATAAGACAAGGATGCCCACTCTCACCACTCCTATTCAATATACTACTGGAAGTCCTAGCCAGAGAAATCAGGCAAGAGAAAGAAATAAAAGGCATCCAAATAGGAAGAGAGGAAGTCAGCCTATCTGTCTTAGCAGACCATATAATTTTATACCTAGAAAACCCTATATTCTCTGCCAAAAAGCTCCTAGATCTGATAAAACCTCCAGCAAAGTTTCAGGATACAAAATCAATGTACAAAAGTCAGCATTTCTATACACCAACAATATCCAAGCTGAGGGCCAAATCAAGAACACAATCCCATTTACAACAGACATATACAAAACTAAAATATCTAGGAATATGGCTAATCAAGGATGTGAACAATCTCTACAAAAAGAATTATAAAATACTGCTGAAAGAAATCAGAGATGATACAAACAAATGGAAAAACCTTCCATGCTCATGGGTAGGAAACAGCATTGTTAAGATAACTATACTGTCCAAAGCAATTCACAGATTCAATGATATTCCCATCAAACTACCAACATTATTTTTCACAGAATTAGAAAAACAAACTATCCTAACATTCATATGGAATCAAAAAAAGAGCCCAAATAGTCAAAGCAATCCTAAGCAAAAAGAACAAAAAGGACATCACCCTACCCAACTTCAACTATACTACAAGCCTACAGTAATCAAAACAACATGGTACTAATACAAAAACAGACACATAGACCAATGGGACAAGTTAGAGAACCCAGAAATAAAGCTGCACACCTACAATTATCTGATCTTCAATAAAAACAAGCAATGGAGAAAGGACTTCCTACTCAATAAGTATTGCTGGGATAACTAGCTATCCATATGCAGAAGATCGAAACTGAACCCCTTCCTTTCAGCATGAACAAAAGTCAGCTTGAGATGGATTAAAGAGTTAAATGTAAAACCTAAAACTATAAAAACCATAGAATAAAACCTAGAAAATATCATTCTGGGCATAGGCCCTGGCAAAGATTTCATGACAAAGATGCCAAAAGCACTTGCAGCAAAAACAAAAATTGGCAAATGGGGCCTAATTAAACTAAAGAGCTTCTGACATCAGACTATCAAGGTAGAGCAAGATAGTGGAATAGAAGCCTACACCATCTCCCCCCGACACATGAACACCAAATTGTAACAACTATCTGCACACAGAAAAGTGTCATTACAAGAACCAAACATCAGGTGAGCAATCATAATACCTGGATTTAACAACGTATCACTAAAAGAGGCATTGAAGAGGGTTGGAGAGACACTCCGGAATCACCACCATCACCCCTCGCATATCCCTCAGCAGCAGCTGAGCAATGTGGAGAGTCTGCGCACTTGGAGGAGGTAAAGCACAGCAACTGGGGAACTTTACATTAAACTCAGTGCTGTCATAGCAGGGAGCAACACCATGCTGGACTCAGCCAGCAGCTGCACATGAAGGGAGTTTTCGGAACAGACCTAGCCAGAGGCAAATCACTTATCCCAGTAGTGAGAACTTGAGTTTCTCAGGAAGCCTCAACACTATGGGCTTAAGTGTTCTGGGGTTCTAGGTAAACTTGAAAGACAGTCTAGGACACAAGGATTGCAATTCCTAGGTAACTCCTAGTGCTGGACTGGGCTCAGAACCAGAGGGATAGGGTGGCATATGACCTAGGAAGTCATCGGCTGGGGCAGCTAAGGGAGTGCTTGTGCCACCTCTCCCCTAATCCCAGGCAGTGAAGCTTGCAGCAACAAAAGTGACTCCTTCCTTCTGCTTAAGGAGAGGAGAGCAAAGAGTAAAGAGGACTTTGTCTTGCATCTTGGATACCAGCTCAGCCACAGTAGGACAGGGCATTGAGCAGAGTCATGAGGCACCCATTCCAGGCCTTAGCTCACGGATGATATTTCTAGACACACACTGGACAAATAGAAAATCCATTGCCTTGGTGGGAAGAACCCGGTCTTGGCAAGATTAATCACCTGCTGACTAAAGAGCCCTTGGGCACCAAATAACCAGCAGTGATATCCAGGTATTATGCTGTGGGCCTTAGGTTCTGAGATGTGTTGACTTCAGGTGTGATCCAGCACATTCCTAGTTGTGGTGGCTACAGTGGAAGACTCCTTCTGTTTGACAGAAACAGAGGAAAAAGTAAAGGGGACTTTGTCTTGCACCTTTGGTACCAGTTTGGCCACAGTGGAGTAGAACAACAAGCATGCTCTTGGGGTCCCCAAGTCCAGGCTTTGGCTCCTGGACAGCATATTTGGATCTTCCCCAGGACAGAGGGGTGCCCACTTCCTTGAAGAGTCCCAGGCCTGGCAGCATTCACCACAACATAACTGAACAGCTGTTAAGCTTTAAGTGAACATCAGCAGTGGCCAGGTAGAATCCCTGTGGACCAGTGGTAGTATTGGCCACAGGGAGAGGCATCTCTGCCTGTGGAAAGGGGAGGGAAGAATGGGAAGGACTTTGTCTTGTGTTTTGAGTGCTGGCTTAGCCATAGTCAAATAAAACATCAGGCAAATTTCTAAGTATTTTGACTCCAATCCTGGCTCCCAGGTAGCATCTCTGGGCCTGTCCAGGGCCTGGGGGAACTTGCTACCCTAAAGGGAAGGATGCAAACTTGGCTGGCGTCACCCCCTGCTGATCTCAGAGACCTAGGGCCTTGAGTGAACATAGGTGGTAGTCAGGTAGTGGTTACAGTGGGGGTTGGACAAGACCTAGTGCTGTGCTGGCTACAGGTCTGACCCAGGACAATCCAAGGTGGGGGCCACAGGAGTGCTTGCATCACCATAGCCCTAGTTCAAGGTGGCCCAGCACCTGAAGAGAGAGAGAGAGAGAAACTGTTTGACAGAAGGCAAAAGAACAAGTGTTTTTGCCTGGCAATCCAGATAATCATTCTGGATCTTATTCAACACCTCCAAGATGGTACATCTACGAGTCTGCAAAAACCACAGCATTATTGGGATTGAGACCCAAGCTCCTTCAAATAAAAACCTTCTGGAAAACCTTCTCAAGGACAGGGACAAACAAGCCCAGACTGCAAAGACTACAAGAAATACCTAGCTCTTCAATGCCCAGACATTTACTGGTAAGAATAAGCATACAGAAAAACACAGAATATTATAACAGTGTAATTGTAGTATGTAAACTTATCTTAAGTAGAAAGAAAAAATGATGAACTGGTCAAAAATAATGACAATCTGGCCAGGCATAGTGGCTCACACCCATAATCCCAGCACTTTGGGAGGCCAAGATGAGCGGATCACTAGGTCAAGAGATAGAGACGGCCGTGGCCAACATGGTGAAACCCTGTCTCTACTAAAAATATAAAAATTAGCTGGGCACAGTGGCTCAAGCCT
>NW_012114966.1:407170-458897 GCF_000951035.1 Colobus angolensis palliatus | reverse complement strand
GGTTGCAGTGAGCCAAGATCAGGCCACTGCACTCCAGCCTGGTAGCAGAGCAAGACTCTGTCTCAAAAAAAAAAAAAAAAGACAACTTTTCACAACATAGTTAAAAAGCAGAAGGATAAAGTTAAAGTGTAGAACTTTTATTAGTTTTCCTTTTGTGTGTTTGTTTTTGTTTATGCAATCTGTTAAGTTGCCATCAATTTAAAATAATGGGTCATAAGATAAGTCATAAACCTCATGTAACCTCAAATCAAAAAACATACAATGGATACACAAAAAATAAAAAGCAAGAAATTAAATCATACCACCAGAGAAAATTATTTTCTTGAAAAAGAAGATGAGAAGAAAAAAAGAAGGGAGAGATGATCATGAAACCACGAGAAAACAAATTACAAAATGGCAGGAGTAAGTTCCTACTTAAATGAAAATACTGAATGTAAATGGACTAAACCCTCCAATAAAAAGACATAAAGTGACTGAATGGATGAAAAAAATGACCCAATGATCTGTTGCCCACAAGAAATACGTCACCTATGAAGATACACATAGACTGGAAAATAAAGGGTTGGGAAAAGATATTCCTTGCTAATGGAAACAAAATAGGAGCAGGAGTAACTATACTTACAATAGATAAAATAAATCTCAAGACAAAAACTGTAAGAAAAGACAAAGAAGGTCTTTTGATAATGGGGTCAATTCAGCAAGAGAATACAATGATTATAAATATATATGCACCCACCATTGGAGCACCCAGATACAAAAAGGAAATAGTATTAGAGCTAAAAGAGATAGATCACAGTACAATAATAGGTGGAGATTTCAACACCCCACTTTCAGTATTGGACAGAACTCACAGACAAAAACTCAGTAAAGAAACTTCAGACTTGATCTGCACTATAGAACAAATTGACCTAATAGATATTTATGGAACACTTCATCCAACAGCTGCAGAATACACATTCTTCTCCTCAGCACATGAATCATTCTCAAGGATAGACCATATGCTATCCACAATATAAGTCCTAAAACATTTTTTTAATGATATCATATCAAGAATCTTCTGTGACCACAATGAAGTAAAATTAGAAATAAAAAATAGGAATTTTGGAAACTATACAAACACATGGAAATTAAACAATATGCTCCTGAATGACCAGTGGGTCAATAAAGAAATTTAAAAGGAAATTGAAAATTTGATTCAAACAAATGATAATGGAAACACAACATACCAAAACCTATGGGATACAGCGAAAGCAGTACTATTAGAGGGAAATTTATAGCTGTAATTGCCTACATTGGAAAAGAATGAAAACCTCAATTAAATAACCTAACTGTATATCCTAAAGAACTAGAAAAGCAAGAGCAAACTGAATCCAAAATTAGTAGAGAAAATAATAAAGATCAAAGCAGAAATATATTTGAAATGATGAAAATACAAGAGATCAACAAAACAAAGTCAATCTTTTGAAGAGATAAATAAAATTGACAAATTTTAAACAGACTAATGAAGAAAAAAGAGAGAAGACCCAAATAAATAAAATCAGAGCTGAAAAAGGAGCCATTACAATGGATTCTGCAGAAATTCAAAGGATCATTAGTGGCTATGATGAGCCACTATATGCCAATAAATTTAAAAATCTAGAGGAAATGGATAAATTCTTAGACACATACAACTTACCAAGGTTGAACTATGAAGAAATTAAAACCTAACCAGACCAGTAACAAGTAATTAGATCAAAATTGTAACAAAAATCTCCCAGCAAAGTAAAGCCTGGGACCCATTGGCTTCACTGCCAAATTCTACCAAACATTTAAAGAAGAACTAGTACCATCCTATTCAAACTATTCCAAAAACTAGAGGAGGGGTTAACTTCCAGACTAATTCTATGAGGCCAGTATTATCCTGATACCAAACAACGACACATCAAAATAAAATAAAACTGCAGGCCAATATATCTGACATATTGAGGCAAAAGTCCTCAACAAAATACTAGCAAACTGAATTCAACAATACAGTTAAAAGATCACTTATTATGACCAAGTGGGATTTATCCCAGGGATATGAGGATGATTCGGCATACACAAATCAATTAATATGATACATCTATCAACAAAATGAAGTCCAAAAACCATATATCATTTCAATTGATGCTGAAAAAGCATTTGATAAAATTCAAAATCCCATTATGATAAAAACCCTCAAGAAAATTGGCATAGAAGGGACATGCCTCAAAGTAATAAAAGCCATCTATGACAGACCCACAGCCAACATCATACTGAATGGGGAAAAGTTGAAAGCATTCCCCCTGAGACCTGGAATAAGTCAAGGATGCCCATTTTCACCACTTCTATTCAACATAGACCCTGAAAGTCCCAGTCAGAGCAATCAGACAAGAGGAAGAAATAAAGGGCATCCAAATCGGAAAAGAGGAAGTTAAACTGTTGCTGTTCACTGACAATATGATCATGTACTCTGAAAACCCTAAAGACTCATCCAAAAAGCTCCTAGAGCTGATAAATGAATTCAGTAAAGTTCCAGAATACAAAATCAATGCACGCAAATCAGTAACACTGCTATACACCAACAATAACCAAGCTTAGAATCAAATTAAGAACTCAATCTCTTTTACAACAGCTGCAAAAAAAACCCAAAATACTTAGTGTGATGGTAATACTGAGTGTCAACTTGATTGGGTTACAGAATGCAAAGTATTGTTCCTGGGTGTATCTGTGAGGGTGTTATCAAAGGAGATTAACATTTGAGTCAGTGGACTGGGAAGGGCAGATCCACCCTCAATCTGGATGGGCACAATCTAATCAGCTGCCAGCACAGCCAGAATAAAAACAGGCAGAAGAACGTGGAGAGATTGGACTGACTTAGCCTCCCAGCCTACATCTTTCTCCTGTGCTGAATGTTTCCTGCCCTTGAACATTGAACTCCAAGTTCTTCAGCTTTGGGACTTGGATTGGCTTGCTTGTTCCTCAGCTTGCAGATGGCCTATTGTGGGACCTTGTGATCATGTGAGTTAATATTCCTTAATAAACTCCCCTTTATATATACATCTATCCTATTAGTTCTGTCCCTCTAGAGAGCCCTGACTAATACAGATTTTGGTCCCAGCGGTGGTTCTAGAGGAACAGAATATTAAGGATGGAGTTCTTTCATTGGTTTTGGGGTTGGCTGCTTAATATGATTAGACCCAAAAATGCTAAGGACTGTACTTCTAATAGTATGGAGAATACTGATAGTCCTTGGCATGAACTGTTTACAGAGTTACGTAAAATAAATTCATTTGACACTCCTGATTCACTGCTCATGAGAGGCAAGGAGTTTAGTAACTCTATATATAATACCTTTGACCATATGTGGGGAACCAAGGAACATAATGAAGTTGGTTGGTTGTTCCTAAGTTCACTGGACAAAGTGAGGTAAGAAAATGATGTACTTAGGGATTCTAATTCCTGGCTTCAGAATCAGATACTGAGTCTCAAATCTGCTAAGATTTCCCTGAGTGAGAGTCTTATCTCCCGTAGAGAAAGAGCTAAAATTGTGGGAAGTCAGACACAAGTTCTTATACCAGTGGCTGACCTAAAATGAACAGTGCATGCACAGCCTTGCCAGGTGTCCACTGTTGAAGCGGGGGCATTGATTGGAAAAGAATGGGACCCTAAAATTTGGAATGGGGACATGTGAAAGGACCCTGATGAAGCTGGGGACACTGAGATTGTAAATTCTGATGAACCTTTTTTTTGCCAGAAGAAACTGTTTTCTCATCCTCAGTAGTGGCAACATGCCCTCCCCAACTCACACTGCTATCACCCTTTTCACTTTTGTCTGAGGAGATAAATCCTGCACTGCCTGAGGCAACAGTGATGGCCTCCCCTGAGGCAGTTGCCAGGCAAGATAATGTTGATTCTCCTCAGGACCCACCCCCTACCACCACTGTTTGCTTCTAGACCTATAACTAGACTAAAGTCCCAGGAGGGCCCTAGGGGTGAGGCTCAGAGTGTGACCCATGAGGAGGTGTGCTACACTCAAAAAGAACTGCTTGAGGTTTCTAATTTATATAAGCAAAAATCTGGAGGACAGGCATAGGAATGGATATTAAGGGTGTGGGATAATGGTGGAAGGAACATAGATCCAAGGCATTGGATCAAGCTGAATCTATTGATTTGGGCCAATTAAGCAGGGATTCTGCATTTAATGTTGCAGCTCGGGGAGTTTAAAAAGGTTCTAATAATTTATGTGCTTGGTTAGCTGAAATATGGATTTAAAGATGGCCCACTGTGAGCAAGCTGGAAATGCCTGATTTCCCTTGGTTTAATGTAGAGGAAGGGATCCAAAGGTTTAGGGGGATTGGGATGGTGGAGTGGATTAGTCACTTTAGACCTACTCATCCCAGCTGGGAGGGTCCAGAAGATATACCCTTAACTAATACTTTGCAAAATAGATTTGTGAGGGGAGCACCTGCATCCTTGAAGAGCTTTGTGATTGCTCTTCTCTGTATACCAGATTTTACAGTAGGAACCACAGTTACTCAACTACAAAATTTAAATGCAATGAGAATAATTGGATCTCGGGGTGGCAGAGGCCACTCAACTGTCAAAGACAAGGTGGACGTAACTATCATAATGGACAGCAGAGGCAAAAGAGCAATCAGAATAGTCTGACTCATGTAGATCTCTGGCATCGGTTATTAATCATGTGTTCCTAGAAGTGAACATGATAGGAAGCCTACTGCATTCTTATTTAATTTATATAAGCAGAAAACTTCCAGGTCAAGTGGACAAAAGACTAATTTGAATTATAAAAACAGAGAATCACAGCCCCTCAATCAATTTCCAGACTTAAACCAGTTTACAGACCTAGAATCCCTTGAATGAAGGGGAGGCTGGGTCCCCTTGAGGAAGGACCCCACTACACTGACAACAATTTATGCTGTTAATCTTTCTCCCATCCTTCCCCATGGAGACCTATGGCTTTTTACCAGAGTAACTTTGTATTGGGGAAAGGGAAATGATTGACATGTCAGGGATTACTGAACACTGTCTCTGAGCTGATGCTGACTCCAGGGGACCCAAAATGTCATTGTGGTCCTCCAGTTAAAGTAGAGGCTTATGGAGTTTTAGCTCAAGTCTGACTTACAGTGGGTCCAGTGGGTCCCTGGACTCGTCCTGTGGTCATTTCCCCAGTGCCAGAATGCATAATTGGCATAGGCATACTTAGCAGCTAGCAGAACCCCTGCATTGGCCCCCTGACTGGTAGGACGAGGGCTATTATGATGGGAAAGGCCAAATAGGAAGGCCAATTATGGCTGCCTCTACCTAGAAAAATAGTAAATCAAAAACAATATCGCATCCCTGGAGGGGTTGCAGAGATTAGTGTCACCATTAAGGACTCAAAAGCTGCAGGGGTTGTGATTCCCACCACATCCCCATTCAGCTCTCCTATTTGGCCTGTGAAGAAGACAGATGGATCTTGGAGAATGACAGTGGATTATCATAAGCTTAATCAAGTGGTAACTCCAGTCGCAGTTGCTGTACCAGATGTGATTTCATTGCTTTAACAAATTAACACATCTCCTGGTACCTGGTATGCAGCCATTGATTTGGAAAATGTCTTTTTCTCCATTCCTGTCCATAAGGCCCACCAGAAGCAATTTGGCTTTGGCTGGCAAGGTCAGCAAAATACCTTTACCATCCTACCTCAGGGGTATATCAACTCTCCGGCTTTGTGTCATAATTTTGTTTGGAGAGACCTTGATTGATTTTCCCTCCCATAATATATCACACTGGTTCATTACATTGATGACATTTTGCTGATTGGATCCAGTGAGCAAGAAGTAGCAAACACGTTGGGCTTATTGGTGAGACATTTGCATACCAGAGGATGGAAAATAAATGACTAAAATTCAGGAAACTTCTACCTCAGTAAAATTTCTAGGGGTCCTGTGGAGTGGGGCCTGTCGAGATATTCCTTCTAAGGTGAAGGATAAGTTGCTGCGTTTGGCCCCTCCTACAACCACAAAAGAGGCTTATTTGGGCCTATTTGGATTTTGGAGGCAACACATTCCTCATTTGGGTATATTACTCCTGCCCATTTATCGAGTGACCCAAAAGGTTCTCACTTTTGAATGGAGTCCAGAACAGGAGAAGACTCTACAACACGTCCAGGCTGCTGTGCAAGTTGCTTTGTCATTTGGGCCATACGACCGAGCAGATCCAATGGTGTTTGAGGTGTCAGTGGCAGATAGGGATGCTGTCTGGAGCCTTTGGCAGGCCCCCATAAGTGAATCACAGTGGAGACCTCTAGGATTTTGGAGCAAGGCCCTTCCATCTTCTGCAGCTAACTACTGTCCTTTTGAGAGACAGCTCTTGGCCTGTTACGGGGCTTTGGTGGAAACTGAACATTTGACTATGGGTCATCAAGTCACCAAGCAACCTGAAGTGCCTATCATGAACTGGGTACTTTCTGACCCATCTAGCCATAAAGTGGGGCATGCACAGCAGCATTCCATCATCAAATGGAAGTGGTATATATGTGATCAGGCTCAAGCTGTTCCTGAAGGCACAAGTAAGTTACATGAGGAAGTGGCTCAAATGCCCAGGGTCTCCACTCCTGCCACCTACCTTCTCTTCCCCAGCTTGCATCAATGGCCCCCTGGGGAGTTCCCTATGATCAGCTGACAGAGGAAGCGAAGACTAAGGCCTGTTTCACAGATGGTTCTGCATGATATGCAGGCACCACCTGAAGGTGGACAGCTGCAGCACTACAGCCCCTTCCAAGGACATACCTGAAGGACAGCAATGAAGGGAAATCTTCCCAGTGGGCAGAACTTCAATTGGTGCACCTGGTTGTGCACTTTTCATGAAAGGAGTAATGGCCAAGTGTGCAATTATATACTGATTCATGGGCTGTAGCCAGTAGTTTGGCTGGATGGTCAGGGACTTGGAAGAAGCATGATTAGAATATTGGTGACAAAGAAATTTGGGGAAATGGTATGTGAATGGACCTCTCTGAATGGTCAAAAACTGTGAAGATATTTGTATCCCATGTGAGTGCTCACCAACAGGTGGCCTCAGCAGAGGAGGATTTTAATAATCAAGTGGATAGGATGGCTCATTCTGTGGACACCACTCAGCCTCTTTCTCCAGCCACCCCTGTCATCACCCAATGGGCCCATGAACAAAGTGGCCATGGTGGCAGGGATGGAGGTTACACATGGGCTCAGTAACATGGGCTTCCACTCACCAAGGCTCACCTGGTTATGGCCACTGCTGAGTGCCCAGTTTGCCATTAGCAGAGACCAACACTGAGCCTTTGATATGGCACCATTCCTCAGGGTGATCAGTCAGCTACCTAGTGGCCGGTTGATTATATTGGACCTCTTCCATCATGGAAAGGGCAGCGGTTTGTCCTCACTGGAATAGACACTTACTCTGGATATGGGTTTGACTATCCTGAACACACTGCTTCTGCCAAGACTACCATCTGTGGACTCATGGAATGCCTTATACACCATCATGGTATTCCACATAGCATTGCCTCTAACCAAGGCACTCACTTTACAACTAAAGAAGTGCAGCAGTGGGCTCATGCTTATGGAATTTACTGGTCTTACCATGTTCCCCATCATCCTGAAGCAGCTGGGTTGATAGCATAATGGAGTGGCCTTTTGAAGTCACAATTACAATGTCAACTAGGTGACAATACTTTGCAGGGCTATGGCAAAATTCTCCAGAAGGTTGTGTATGCTCTGAATCAGCGTCCAATATATGGTACTGTTTCTCCCATAACCAGAATTCATGGGTCCAGGAATCAAGGGGTGGAAGTGGAAGTGGCACCACTTACCATTACCCCTAGTGACCCACTAGCAAAATTTTTACTTCCTGTCTCTGTGACATTATGTTCTGCTGGCCTAGAGGTCTTAGTTCCAGAGGGAGGAATGTTACCACCAGAAGACACAACAACGATTCCATTAAACTGGAAATTAAGATTGCCACCTGGACATTTTGGGCTCCTCCTACCTTTAAACCAACAGCCTAAGAAGGAAGTTACAGTGTTGCCTGGGGTGACTGACCCAGACTCTCAAGATGAAATCAGTCTACTACTCCACAATGGAGGTAAGGAAGAGTATGCATGGAATACTCGAGATCCCTTAGGTGTCTCTTAGTATTACAATGCCCTGTGATTAAGGTTAATGGGAAACTACAATAGCACAATCCAGGCAGCACTGCAAATGGCCCAGATCCTTTGGGAATGAAGGTTTGGGTCACTACACCAGGAAAAAACCACTACCTGCTGAGGTGCTTGCTGAAGGCAAAGGGAATACAGAATGAGTAGTAGAAGAAAGTAATCAATACCAGCTACAAACCACACGACCAGTTGCAGAAATGAGGACTGTAATTGTCATGAGTATTTCCTCCTTCTTTGTTAAAAACATGTTTGTGCATTTATATACTTCTACTAAGAAAATATCTGCATTTTATCTCCTTTTTCATGTATCATGTGACATAAGATTTATTGACTTCATGTCAACATTTAAATGTTAACTTTATGTAATAGCATTTGGGTTAGGAATTAGTGCATTGTTGGTTGTATGAAGGATAGCTGTATTATGTTAGGAATAATTATGACCTTGTTGTCTTAATTTGAAGATTATCTATAATTTCAGGAGGTGTGTATGGGTTCACATTGACAAGGGGTGGACTTGTGATGGTTAATACTGAGTGTCAACTTGATTGGATTGAAGGATGCAAAGTATTGTTCCTGGGTGTGTCTGTGAGGGTATTATCAAAGGAGATTAACATTTGTGTCAGTGGGCTGGGAAAGACACACTTACCCTCAATCTGGGTGGATGCGATCTAATCAGCTGGTAGTGCAGCCAGAATAAAAGCAGACAGAAGAACGTGGAGAGATTAGACAGGCTTAGCCTCCCAGCCTACATCTTTCTCCCGTGCTGGATGCTTCCTCCCTTTGAACATCGGATTCCAAGTTCTTCAGCTTTGGAACTCAAATTGGATTTCTTGCTCCTCAGCTTGCAGATGGCCTGTTGTTGGGCCTTGTGATTGTGTGAGTTAATACTCCTTAATAAATTCCCCTTTATATACACA
The DNA here is from genome assembly GCF_000951035.1 of Colobus angolensis palliatus. Taxonomy (NCBI): domain Eukaryota; kingdom Metazoa; phylum Chordata; class Mammalia; order Primates; family Cercopithecidae; genus Colobus; species Colobus angolensis. The sequence goes on along the minus strand of NW_012114966.1, from coordinate 449,786 downwards.
TCTAGCCTATTAGTTCTGTCCCTGACTAATACACTTAGGAATACACTTAACCAAGGAGGTGAAAGATCTCTACACGGAAAACTACAAAACACTGCTGAAAGAAATCATAGATGACACAAACAAATGGAATATATTCCATGTTCATGGATGGGAAGAATCAATACTGTGAAACTGACCATAGTGTCAAAAGCAATCTATAGATTCAATGCAATTCCCAGCAAAATGTCATTATCATTCTTCACAGGACTAGAAAAACGCAATCCTAACGTTCATATGGAACCAAAAAAGAGCCCACATTCCCAAGGCAATACAAAACAAAAAGAAGAAATCTGAAAGCATCACATTACCTGACTTTAAATTATACTAAAAGGCTATAGTTATCAAACCAGCATGGTGCTGGTATAAAAATAAGCACACAGACCTATGAAACGGAACAGAGAACCAAGAAATAAAGTCAAATACTTACAGCCAACTGATCTTCAACAAAGCATACAAAAACAAAGTGTGGAAAGGATGTGTTATTCAAGAAATGGTGCTGGGATAACTGGCAAGCCTCATGTAGAAGAATGAAACTGGATCCTCATCTCTCACCTTATACAAAAATCAACTCAAGATGAATCAAATACTTAAATCTAAAACCTGAAACCATAAAAATTCTAAAATATAACAGCAGACAAACTCTTCTAGACATTGGCTTAGGCAAAAAATTCATGACTGAGAACCCAAAAGAAAGTGTAACTACAACAAAAATAAATAAATGGGACCTAATTAAACTAAAAAGCTTCTGCACAGAAAAGAATTAGCAAAGTAAACAGACAATCCACAGAGTGGGAGAAAACATTCACAATCTCTGAGTCAGACAAAGGACTAATATCCAGAACCTACAAGGAACTCAAACAAATCAGTAAGAAAAAAAAAGTCCCATCAAAAAGTGGGCTAAGGACATAAATAGACAATTCTCAAAAGAAGATATGCAAACAGCCAACAAACATATGAAAAAAATGCTCAACATCACTAATTATCAGGAAAATGCAAATTGAAACAATAATGTGATACCACCTTACTCTTGCAAAAATGGCCATAATAAAAAAATAATAGATGTTGGCCAGGATGTGGTGAAAATGGAACAGTTTTACACTGCTGGTGGGAATGTAAACTAGTACAACCACTATGGAAAACAGTGTGGCAATTCCTTAAAGAACTAAAAGTAAAACTACCATTTGATCTAGCATTCCCACTACTGGGTATTTACCCAGAAGAAAAGAAGTCATTATATGGAAAAGACACTTGAACACACATGCTTATAGCAGCACAATTCGAAATTGTAAAAATATGGAATCAGCCCAAATGGCCATTAATCAACAAGTGTATAAAGAAATTGTGGTATATATAAATATATATAATACACCATGAAATACTAGTCAGCCATAAAAAGGAATGAAATAATGACATTCTCAGCAACCTGGATGGAACTGGAGACCATTATTCTAAGTGAAGTAACTCAGGAATGGAAAACCAAACACCACATGTTCTCATTCATAAATGGGAGCTAAGCTATGACGATGCAAGGCATAAGAATAACACAATGGACTTTGGGGACTCAGGGGGAAAGGGTGGGAAGGGGGTGAGGAATAAAAGACTACAAACTGGGTACAATGCATACTGCTCGGGTGATGGATGCACCAAAATCTCAGAAATCACCACTAAAGAAAGAACTTATTCATGTAACCAAATACTGTTCCCCAAAAACCTATTGAAATAAAAAAAGATAAGTATACTATAATTTTTTTAAAGTGTATCATATTTGTAGCTGTTACATTGTGAATAGGACAAAAATAATCAAAAAATTTTCCATTATTTAAGAGGTATTATCCAATGCAGCAAGGAAGTCACATCATTGACAAACAGGTCAAGATTCAATGTCTTTGTCATTTTACTCTATATTATTTGTTAAGATAAATGAAAATACCAACAGACATTCATGTGAGAACTACACTTGTCAATTACAACCATAGGTAGGTCATGGATAGAAAAGTTCAGCAAAAATCGAGGAAAACATTCTATGATAATTGATAATAGGGAGAATTATATGTTTTATTACTATTTTTAAACTATTTACCAAACATCCTTTATATCAGTGAAATTTATAATATATGTATATGCATACATACATATGCATATACTTGTGTATTAAGCATTTACCAGGCCAACATCAGCTACACAGCATCCCAATTCCACTTATTAGAAAAGTTTCTTGCTCTAGTTTAAAGTGAACAACACAGTAGAACTATTATCTATGGTAACTGCTCAGAACTATAATGCAAGGAATAATATTTTAAGTTTGATCAGATGAATTCCACTAATATGTATTGTGCTGAATTTTTCCGACTGTACTACTGTTTCTATAAGTAACCACAATCCTTCCTACATTTTTGAAAATACTTGTTTTTTAAAATGCATCCTTTCTTCAATAAAAATGCTGTCTTTATTGTATACTAAATTTCCTAATGCACAATGAGACACTACCTTACTCCTGCAAGAATGACCATAATTTAAAAATCAAAAAGTAATAGTTGTTGGCATGAATGTGGTGAAAAGGACACTCTTTTATAGTGTTGGTGGGAATGTAAACCAGCACAACCACTGGAAAACAGTTTGGAGATTTCTTGAAGATATAGAAGTAGAGCTATTATTTGATCCAGCAATCCCACTATCAGGTATCTACCCGAAGGAAAAGAAGTCATTATATGAAAAAGACACATGCGCAAGCCATGTTGATAGCAGCACAATTCACAATTGCAAAAATATAGAACCAACCTAAATGCCCATCAGCCAACCAGTGGATAAAGAAAATGTGGCATATATACACTATGCAATACTACTCAGCCATAAACTAAATAAAATAATAGCTTTTGCAGCAGCTTGGGTGGACCTGGATGCCACTATTCTAAGTGAAGTAACTCAGAAATAGAAAATCAAATATTGTATATTCTCAAATACAAGTGGGAGCTAAGTGTGAGAATGCAAAGACTTAAGAATGATATAATGGATTTAGGGGACTTGGAGGAAAGGGTGGGAGGGGAGTTAGAGATAAAAACTACACATATTAAGTACAGTGTACACTGCTTGGGTGACAGGTACACCAAAATCTCAGAAATCACCACTAAAGAACTTATCCATGTGACTGAAAACAACCTGTTCCCCAAAGCTGTTGAAATTTTAAAAACCCTAAAAAATCTGGGTATAAAAGGAACATACCTCAACATAGTAAAAACCATATATGACAGACTCACAGCTAATATCATACTGAGTAGGCAAAAACTCAAAGCCTTTTCTCTAGGATCTAGAATATGACAAGGATGCCCACTTTCACCACTGTTACTCAACATAGTACTCTTAGCTAGAGCAATTAGACAAGAGAAAGAAATAAAGGGTTTCCTAGGTCAGGTGAAGTGAGTTACACCTGTAATCCCAGCACTTTGGGAGGCTGAGGCGGGAGGATTGCTTGAGCCCAGGAGTTCGAGACCAGCCTGGGCAAAAAAGCAAGGCCTCATTTCAAAAACAGAGAGAGAGAGAGAAGACATAAAGGACATCCAAATTAGAAAGGAAGAAATCAAATTATCCTTGTTTGCAGATGATATAATCTCATTTTTGAAAAATCTAAAGACCCCAAAAAACTATTATAACAATAAATTCAGTAAAGTTGCCAGATACAAAATAAACATACAAAAATTAGTAGTATTTCTATATGTCAACAGTGAACAATCTGAAAATGAAATTAAAAAGTAATCCCATTTAAAATAGCCATGAATAAAATTAAATACCTAGGAATTAATCAAAAAAGTGAAACATCTCTACAGTGAAAAATGTAAAATGCTGATGAGAGAAATTGAAGAGGACACCAAAAAATGGAAAGATATTCCATGTTTACGGATTGGAAGAATCAACATTGTTAAAATGTTCATACTACCCAAAGTAATCTACAAATTCAATGCAATCCCTTTCAAAATACCGTGGACATTCTTCACAGAAATAGAAAAGACAATCTGAAAATTTATATGGAACTACTAAATACCCATAATACCTAAAGATATCTTGAGCAAAAAGAACAAAACTGGAAGAATCACATTACCTGACTTCAAATTATATCATAGAGATATAGTAACCAAAACAGTACAGTACTGGCATAAAAACAGACACAGAGACTAATGGAACAGAATAGAGAACCAAAAAATAAATCCACATACCTATAGTGAACTCATTTTTGACAAAGGTGCCAAGAACATACACTCAAGAAAAAGCAGGCCGGGCGCGGTGGCTCAAGCCTGTAATCCCAGCACTTTGGGAGGCCGAGACGGGCGGATCACGAGGTCAGGAGATCGAGACCATCCTGGCTAACACGGTGAAACCCTGTCTCTACTAAAAATACAAAAAACTAGCCGGGCGACGTGGCGGGCGCCTGTAGTCCCAGCTACTGGGGAGGCTGAGGCAGGAGAAGGGCGTAAACCCGGGAGGCGGAGCTTGCAGTGAGCTGAGATCCGGCCACTGCACTCCAGCCGGGGTGACAGAGCAAGACTCCACCTCAAAAAAAAAAAAAAAGAAAAAGCAGTCTGTGCTGGGAAACTAGATAGCCATATGCAGAGGAATGAAACTAGACCCCTAACTCTCACCATACACAAAAATTGAATTAAACTAGATTAAAGACTTAAATCTAAGACATTAAACTATAAAACAACTACAAGAAAACATTGGGGAAACTCTCCAGGACATCAGTCTGGGCAAAAATTTCTTGAGTAATACCCCGTAATCACAGGGAACCAAAAGAAAAAAATGAATATATGGGATCACATCAACTTAAAAACCTTCTGCACAGCAAAGCAAACAATCAACAAAGTGAAGAGACAACCCACAGATTGAGAGAAAATATTTACAAACTACCTATATAACAAGTGATGAATAACCAGAATATAGAAGGAGCTCAAACAACTCTATAGAAAAAAAAATCTAATAATCAATTTTAAAATGGGCAAAAGAGTTGAATAGATGTTTCTCAAAAGAAGACATACAAATAGCAAACGGGTATATGAAAAGATACTCAACATCACTGATAATCAGAGAAATGCAAATCAAAACTACAGTGAGATATCATCTTACCACAGTTAAAATGGCTTCTATCCAAATAACAGGCAATAAAAAAGGCTGGAAAGATATGAAAAAGAGGGAACCTTTGTACACTGTTCATGGGATAGTACAAGCACTAGGAGAACAGCTTGGAGTTTCCTCAAAAAGCCAAAAATAGAGCTACCAAGTGATCCAGAAATCCCACTGCTAGGTATATAACCAAAAGAACGGAAATCAGTATATTGAAGAGATAACTGCACTCCCATGCTCCTTGCAGCAATGTTCACAATAGCCAAGATTTGGAAGCAGCCTACATGTCCATCATCAGATGAATGGATAAAGAAAATGGGCCAGGCGTGGTGGCTCACGCCTGTAATCCCAGCACTTTGGGAAGCTGAGGTGGGCAGATCACCTGAGGCCAAGAGTTCGAGACCAGCCTGACCAACATGGAGAAACGCTGTGTCTACTAAAAATACAAAATTAGCCGGGTGTGGTGGCACAAGCTTGTAATCCTAGCTACCTGGGAGGCTGAGGCAGGAGAATCGCTTGAACCCACGAGGCAGAGGTTGCAGTGAGCCAAGATTGCACCATTGTACTCCAGCCTGGGTGACAAAAGTGAGACTCCGTCTAAAAAAACAGAAAAGAAAATGTAGTACATATACACAATGGAGTACCATTCAGCCATAAAAAAGAAGAAGATCCAGTCGTTTGCAACAACCTGGATGAAACTGGATGTCATTATGTTATAAGTGAAATAAGCCAGGCACAGAAAGACAAACATCATATGTTCTTACTTATCTGTGGTACCTAAAAATCAAAATGAGGCCAGGTATGGTGGTGCATGCCTGTAACCCCAGCACTTTTGGAGGCTGGAGGCTGAGGTGAAAGGATCAGTTGAGCCCAGGAATTCAAGATCAAACTGGTTAACAAAGTGAGACCTCATCTCTACAAAAAAAAAATCAGAAAAGTAGCTGGGCACGGCAGTACATGCCTGTGGTCCCCGCTATTCAGGAGGCTGAGGCAGGAGGATTGCTTGAGCCCAGGAGGTCAAGGCTGCAGTGAGTTCTGCTCATACCACTGCACTCTAGCTTGGGTGACACAGCAAGACCTGTCTCAAAAAGGAAAAAAAAACAAAAACAAAAACATTTGAATTCATAGAGATAAACAGTAGAAGAATGGTTAACAAAGGCTAGAAAGTTTAGTGGGGTGTGGATAGAAGGTGGAGATTTTTAATGAGGACAAAAAATAGGAAAAAATGAATAAGACATAGTATTTGATAGCAGAATAAAGCGACTATGGTCTAAATAATCTAGTTGTATATTTTAAAATAACTAAAAGAGCATAATTGGATTGTTTGTACAAAGAATAAATGTTTAAGGGAATGGCCATCCCATTTTCCATGATGTGATTATTGTGCATTGCATGCTTGTATCAAAATGTCTCATGTACCCCATAAATATATATACCTATTATATACCCATAAAATTAAAAAAATTAAAACAACTATGAACAGAGTAAACAGACAACCTACAGGATGGAAGAAAGTATCAGTAAACTATGCATCCAACAAAGGTCTCATATCCAGAATCTATAAGGAACTTAAATTAACAAGCAAAAACCAAACAACCTCATCAAAACATGGGCAAAGGGCTGGGCACAGAGGCTCATGCCTGTAATCCTAGCACTTTGTGAGGCAAAGGCAGATGCATCACTTAAGATCAGGAGTTCGAGACCAGCCTGGCCAACATGTCAAAACCCCATCTCTACTTAAAATACAAAAAAAGCTGGGCTTTGTGGCATGTGCCTGCAGTCCCAGCTACTCAGGAGGCTGAGGCAGGAGAATCGCTTGAACCCAGGAGGCAGAGGTTTAGTGACAGAACAAGACCCTGTCTCAAAAAAAAAAGAAAAAAAAAAAGGCAAAGGACATAAACAGCCACTTCTCAAAAGAAGACATACGCATGGACAATAAGCATATGATAAAAACGCTCAGCATCACTAATCATTAGATAAATGCAAATCAAAACCACAATGAGATACCATCTCACACCAGTCAGAATGGCTATTACTAAAAAGTCAAAAATAACAGATACTGGTGAGGTTGCAGAGAAAAAGGAATGCTTATACACTGCTGATGGGAATGTAAATTAGTTCAGCCACTGTGGAAAGCAGTTTGAAGATTTCTCAAAGAACTTACCATTCAAGCCAGCAAATCCCATAACTGTGTACATAACCAAAGGAATATATGTTATTTTACTATAAAGACAATGCATGTGTATGTTCATCATGGCACTATTCACAATAGCAAAGACAGAGAATAATCCTAAATGCCCATCAATGATGCACTGGATAAATAAAATGCAGTACGTTGGCCAGGTGCAGTGGCTCATGCCTATAATCCCAGCACTTTGGGAGGCCAAGGTGGGCAGATCATCTGAGGTCAGGAGTTCAAGACCAGCCTGGCCAACATGGAGAAACTCCGTCTCTACTTAAAATATAAAACTTAGCCAGGCAGGCGCCTGTAATCTCAGCTGCTTGGGAGGCAGGAAAATTGCTTGAACCCAGGAGGTGGAGGTTGCAGTGAGCCGAGATCACACCATTGCACTCCAGCCTGGGGGACAAGAGTGAGACTTCGTCTGAAGAAAATAAAATAAAATAAAACAGAATAAAACAAAATGCAGTACGTATACATCATTGAATACTATGCAGCTATAAAGAAAGAAAAAGATCATGCCCTTTGCAGCCCATTGGATGGAGGTGCAGGCCATGATCCCAAGTGAATCAATATAGAAACAGAAAACCAAATGCTGTACGTTCTCACTTATAAGTGGGAGCTAAAAAAGAATGTGAAAAGACAACACCCTCAATGAGAAAATCTTTGCAAATCATATATCTAATAAAGTAAGTGCATCTAGAATACATAAAGAACTCTTACAACTCAACAATCGAAAAATGAATAAACCAATTAAAATTTGGGCAAACTATCTGAATAGGTATTTCTCCAAAGACAATATAGAAATGACCAATAAGCACATGAAAAGAGGCTCAGGAGGAAGCAAAAGAAGGTTATGGGGCTTTTGATGGTGTTGAGAATTGAAAAACTCCAAAAAGTGCCAATAAGTACTCACTGGAAAGCATAGTAAAACAATTTGAGAACAATAGTCATCGGTGGAAGGGGGGAAATCGAAGGTCCTAATTCAATTATCCCTCAGTAAGAGAAAAAAATGCTTTGAAAAGAGAGATGAGAAAACACAGTAAAATATTAGAAATAAAAGCAAATTCAAAACTTAGTGGAAGGGATTACAAATAGATTGGATTGTGCTAAACCTGTCTTAGCCCTATGAACTTCTCAACTAACGAATGTCTTCTTGCAGCAAAAACCCTTATACTGAGGAGGAACTGATAGGAATGGAGTCCATATGAAGCAAAATGGTGGGGGTGGGGGACAATTAAACAAAGGAAAAAGGTCCAAGTAAAAAGGGTAAACGGTGTCACAAAGTAAGATATTAAAAAATTATATTTTTATCATTTCAGGACAATAGCTGAATAGAAATCTATAAAGCAACAAAGATAGGAAAATTATCCTGGTCTGTTTCTTCTAAAATTATGGGGAAATGCTTTTCATACAAACATGAGCATAAGAAAAGGATTATGGGCAAATCTGACACAAAATTATTTTTAAAGTTGGGGAAAAATAATTACGCTAAAGGAAATAAATACACACAAGAAAGCAAATTCCACAAATTGCTACATAATATTTGAAAACAACTTAAACATTTTTAGAAAATAATGAAAAGCTATTGAAGAACACATAAATCAGAATTAGAGATACTCAGTAATGATATGATTGGAGAAAAAAAAAGCTTGGCAAAGAGAGATGAGAAAACTCAGTAAAATATTAGAAATAAAAGCAAAATAATTTTTTCAGAAATAAACACTAAACCAGAAGGCACATAACAGCAAATAAACACTATGGATAATGCCTAAAGAAAACTATAAAATGGAAAAAAGAATAAAAAGTAAAATTGTTTTTAAAAAGAGCTAGGTAGGATTTAGAAGTGTCAGCTACAAAAGAAAGGCAAAGAATATCTCATACAAATATAAATGGAGTCACTGAAGAAGAAATCTGAAGTAATAAAACAGAAGAAATACTAAAATCTATAATTTAAGAAAACTTTCCAGGAAAATAAACCTCAAAAATACTTGTAAATAAACTAAAATAAAATTACATTGTCATTGAACATCTTTAAAATGAGAATATAATAGCATAGAAAAAATGTATAACTATGGAAAGAAAGTCAGAATCAGGGATAATTATATAGAGGGGAATTATTTCAAGTTATTTGAAACTTCTCATCTGTAACACCAGGAGCCATAAGATACTGGAATAAAATAAATGTATTTAAAAATCAATTCAACAGAGGACTTACATTACCAGTATGCAGAACTGGTAATTCGAACCAACCATACCATTGGAGATATTTTAAAATGATAAAAGTATCTAATGACTAATAAAGTCATAGCAAATTAACAGGTAGAGATTCTGAAAAAGACCACAAATTCAGAAGGTAAAGTAACTTTCTGGCCACTTTGGATCTGGGTTGTTTCTATGTAAGAGGTACGGCATCAGGATGGCTGAGTAGTCTAAGGTACCAGACTCAAGACAAAGAGTGAATTCTAAAAACAGTAAAAGAAAAGTGACAAGTCACATATAAGAAATTTCCTATTAGACTAACAACAGATTTCTCAGCAGAAACTTTACAGGCTAGGATAGAAGGAGATGATATATCCAAAGTGCTGAAATTTTTTAAACTATCAGCCAAAAATACTATACCCAGCAGAGCTATACTTCAGAAATGAAGGAGAAATAAAGCATTTCCCAAACAAGAAAAACTGAGGAAGTGCATTACCACTAGACAAGTCCTACAAGAAATACTTAAAGGAATCCTACAACTGTTTGGGTTTTTTTTTTTTTCCTTTTGTGAAGAACAGAGTCTTGCTATGTTGCCCAGGCTGGTCTTGAACTCCTGGACTCAAGCAATCTTCCTGCCTCTGCCTCCCTAAGTGCTGAGATAACAGGCATGAGCCACTGTGCCCAGCCAAGAGTCCTATAAGAATCATCTGAAAGCTTAATGAATGATGTCTACCACCATGGAAATGCATGAAAGTATAAAACTCACTAGTAGAGCAAATACACAAAAGAGAAAGAGAAAGGAATTAAAATTTATCATGACGATATACCACCAAATTGTAAAGGTAAACAATAAAAGAGGAACAAAGGGTATACAACACAATCAGAAAACAATTAACAAAATAACATGAGTAAGTCCTCACCTATCAATAACAACCTTGAATGTAAATAGGCTATACTCCCCAATTAAAATAAATATGCTAAATGGATACAAAAAACAAAACTCGAGTATATGCTGGCTACAAGAAACTCATGTTAGCTGTCAAGACATATAAACTGGACTTGAAGGGACAGAAAAAAATATTCCACACAAATAGAAACAAAAAGCATGTGGAAACTTCCATACTTACATCAGACAAAATAGACTTTATCTTAAAAAACATAAAAAGAGACAAAGAAGGTCATTATATAATCATAAAGGGATCAATTTAGCAAGAGAATATATGACTGTAAATATATACGTATTCAAGACTGGAGCACCCAGATATATAAACCAAATTTTATCAGTGCTAAAGAGAAAGATTGATCCCAATACAATACTTGTTAGGTACTTCAACATCCCATTTCTGGCACTGGACAAATAGTGTAGACAGGAAATCAACAAAGGAACATTGGACTTAATCTGCACTGTAGACCAAATGTAGCCAGCGTTTACAGAACATTTCATCCAACACCTGCAGAATACACATTCTTCTCATTATCACACAAAACATTCTATAAGATAGACAATATTTTAGGCCACAAAATAAGCCTCAACAGCTTTAAAGAATCAAAATTATATCAAATATTTTCTCAGATCACAGTGGAGTAAAGCTAGAAATCAATAACAAGTAGAACTTTGGAAACTGTACAAATACATGGAAATTAAACAACATGCTCCTGAATGACTATTGGGTCAATGAAGAAATTAAGAAGGAAATAAAAAAAGTTTCTTGAAACAAATGAAAATGTAAGCATAACATGCCAAAACCTACGGGATACAGCAAAAGCAGTACTAATAGGGAATTTTATGGCAATAAATGCCTACATCAAAAAAGTAAAAAGGTTTCAAATAAACAACCTAATGATGCACCTCAAGGAACCAGAAAATCAAGAACACACCAAACTAAAAATTAATAAAAGGAATGAAATAATAAAGGTCACAGCAGAACTAAATTAAGTAGAGACTAAAAACAAAATTAAAAGGATCAATGAAACAAAAAGTTGGTTTTTGAAAAGATAAGCAAAATGAATAAACTGCTAGGTAGACTAACCAAGAGAAAAAAGAGAGAGAATATTCAAATGAAACCAGAAACAAAGGAGACATTACACTGATACCACAAAAATCCAAAAGATCATTACAGACCATTACAACTACACAGTAACAATTGGAAATCACAGAGGAAATGTATAAATTACTGGACATGAAGAAGTCATGAAGATTGAACCAGGAAGAAATAGAAAACCTTGCACAGACCAATGAGTATTAAGATTGAATTAGTAATAAAAAGTCTCCCACAAAGAAAAGCCTAGAACTGGATGGCTTTACTGCTGAATTCCACCAAGCAGTTAAAGAACTAACAACCATTCTTCTCAAACTATTCCAAAAAATTGAAGAGGAAGGAATTCACCCTAACTCATTCTATGAGGCCAGCATTACCCTGATACCAAAACCAGACAAGGACACAACAGAAAAAGAAAACTGTAGGCCAATATCCCTGATGAACATAAATGCAAAAATCCTCAACAAAATGTTAGCAAACCAAAACGAACAACATCAAAAAGATAATACACTAAGGTAAAGTGGGACTTATCCCAGGATGCAAGGATGGTTCAACACACACAAATCACAAGTGTGATACATCACAGCAACGTAATGAAGGAAACAAACAATATGATCATCTCAATAGATGCAGAAAAAGCATTTTATAAAATTCAACTATTCTATTACCAGAAATGAAAGCAAAATAATATTTCTATTTTCCTTTCATAACAAAACTGTCAACAAATTAGGCATAGAAGAAACATACCTCAACATAATAAAGGCCATATATGACAAATCCACAGCTAACATTATACTGAATGGGAAGAAGCTGAATACCCTTTCTTCTGAAAACTGAAACTAGACAAGGATGCCCACTTTCATCAATTTTATTCAACATAGTTCCAGAAGTCCTAGGCAGAGCAATTAAGCAAGAGAAAAAATAAAAGGAATTCAAATTAGAAAAAAAAAGAATTCAAATTGTCCTTCTGTATAGACAACATGATCTTGTACATAGAAAAACCTATAGACTCCACCAAAAAACTTTTAGAACTGAAAAGTGAATTCAGTAAAGTTTCAGGGCTGGGCATGATGGCTCACACCTGTAATCTCAGCACTTTGAGAGGCCAAGGTGGGTGGATCACTTGTGCCCAGGAGTTCAAGACCAGCCTGGGCAACATGGCAAAACTCTGTCTCTACTAAAAACACAAAAAATTAGCCAGTCATGGTGTTGCACACCTGTAATCCTAGCTACTCATGAGGCTGAGGTGAGAGAATCAGTTGAACCTGGGAAGTTGGGGCTACAGTGAACCATGATCATGCTACTGCACTCAAGCCTAGGTGACAGGAGTGAAACTCTGCTTCAAGAAAAGGAAAAAAATTTCAGAATACAAAATCAACATACAAAAATGAGTAGTGTTTCTATACACCAATAATGAACTAGTGAAAAGGATATTAAGAAAACAATCCCTTTTACAATAGCTACTAAAAATAAAATATTTAGGAATTAATTTAACCAAGGAGGTGGAAGACCTCTACAATGAAGACGACAAAACACTGATGAAAGAAACTGAAGGAGACAGAATCAAATAAAAGGCATCTCATGCTCATGAATTGAAAGACTTAATGTTGTTAAAATGACCATACTATCCAAAGCAAGTTGCATATTCAATACAATCTTCCTGGTATAAAAATACCAGTAGCATTGTTCACAGAAGTAGAGAAAACCATTCTAAAATTCATATAAAACCACAAAAGATCCTGAATAGCTGAAGCAATACTGAGCAAAAAGAACAAAGCTGGAGGCATTACATTACCTGACTTCAATATATACTATAAAGTTTTAGTAACCAAAACAGCATGATATTGGTATAAAAACAGACACATAGACCAATGAAACAGAATAGAAAATCAAAAAGTAAATCCATGTATTTATAGCCAACTGATTTTCAACAAAGGTGAAAGAACACCTTCAACACACAATGGGGAAAGAACAGTCTCTTCAATAAATAGGGCTAGGAAAACTGAATATTCATGTGCAGAAAAATGAAACTAGACCCCTAACTCTCATCACATACAAAAATCAACTCAAAATAAAGACTTAAATGTAAGACAAAACTATAAAACTACTAGTAGAAAACAAAGGGGAAACACTTCAGGACATTACTAGGCACAGATTTTATGGCTAAGACTTCAAAAGCACGGGCAACTAAAACAAAAACAGACAAATGAGATTATATCAAACTAAAAAGCTTCGCACAGCAGGAAACAATTAACAGAATGAAGGAAAAACTTGTAGAATGGGAGAAAATATTTGCAAACTATTCATACAACAGGGGACTAACAGAATACACAAGGAATCCAACTCAACAGCAAAACTATAATAATAATAATAATAATAATGTGATTAAAAACCAGGCAAAGGAACTAAACAGACATTTCTCAAAAGAAGACATAAAGATGATCAAGAGGTATATAAAAAAATGTTCAACATCACCAGTCATCAGGGAAATGCAAATCAAATCACAAAGAGATATCATCTTACTGTAGTTAGAATGGCTATCAGTAAAAAGCAAAAAATAACAAATGCTGGTAATGATACAGAGAAAAGGAAACTCATAAATGCCGTCAGTGGGAATGTAAATCAGCAGTGCCACTAGGAAAACAGTATGGGAGTCCCTCAAAAAACTACAAATAGAACTACCATATCATCCAGCAATTCCAGTATTGGGCATTTATCCAAAGAAAAGGAAATCAATATGTCAAAATGATACCTGCACCTCCCATGCTTACTGCAGCACTATTCACAGTAGCTACTATGTGGAACCAACCTCAATGTCAATCGACAGATGAGTGGATAAAGAAAATGTGGTGTATACGCACAACAGACTGGTTAGTCTATCCATTTGGCTTCTCACAAGTCCAGCTTGAGCTTCTTTACAGTATGACAATCTCAAGGTAGTCAGAATTCTTGCATGGTGACAGGCTTCCCCCAAAACAAATATTCTCAGAGACCAAAGCATACTGTAAGACTTCTTATGACCTGACTTCATAAATCCCAGAATGTAACTCCAACCTTAAGACCGGTCAAAGTTCAAGGAGAGAAAAATTAGACTCTGCTTCTCAGTAAGACAGTAGCAAAGAATTTGTGGAATATGCCCATAATACTAAAAGGTTTAAAATAAAAGGCTGGGAAGAGGATATCTCCTGCAAACACAAATAAAAAGAAGAGAAATGAATCAGTATAATTAATATAAAAATACTTCAAAGTAAAAACAAAAATCGGAAAGCAGAATTCTGAAGAAAGTAAATTCATAACAGTAAAATGTTTAATTTACTAAAAAGATATACTAATTCTAAATTTGTATGCACCTAATAATATAGCTTTAAAATAAATAAAGCAAAAACCGAATTCTAATATCTAAACAAATATACATTTATGTGGAAGATTTTAACACACCTCTGTCAATAATTGATACAGTAGGTAGCTTTTTAAATAGTTACAGTATAAATTTTAATAACATTACTAACCAAGTTAATCCTGCACCTAATAATTTCATCATACACAATTATATTCAAGCACACATAGGATGTCCACAAAACGTATATATTATGCCACTAAGCAAGTTCCCACAAATTAGAAAGGTTGAAATTGTATATTCTCCAACCATACTGAATTTTAATTAAAAAAAAAAAGATAATTGGAACATTGTTATATAGTTAAAAGTTGGCCAGGTGCGGTGGCTCATGCCTGTAATCCCAGCACTTTGGGAGGCCGAGGTGGGCGGATCACGAGGTCAGGAGATCGAGACCTTCCTGGCTAACACGGTGAAACCCCGCCTCTACTAAAAACACACACACAAAAAAAATTAGCCGGGCGTCGTGGCAGGCACCTGTAGTCCCAGCTACTCGGGAGGCTGAGGCAGGAGAATGGCGTGAACCTGCGGGGCGGAGCTTGCAGTGAGCTGAGATTGCGTCACTGCACTCCAGCCTGGGCGACAGAGCGAGACTCTCCGTCTCAAAAAAAAAAAAAAAATTTTAAATATGACATAAACTGTAAAATACTTGGAACTGAAGGACAGTGGAAATGCTACATGTAAATACTGGTGGGATGCAGCTAAAACATTAATTATGTAGCAATTGATTACTTTAATACATATAGTAGAAAAGAAGAGCTAAAGAGTAATGACCAAAGCATTCATTTCAAGAGGTTATAAAAATAAGCTAAAATAAACAAAAGAAAATTGGCCAGGAATGATGGCTCACACCTGTAATTCCAACACTTTGGGAGGCCGAGGCGGGCCATCACTTGAAGCCAAGAGTTTGAGACCAGCCTGGGCAATGCAAAAATCTTAAAATGTTAACTCATTTCAATTCCTCTTGAGTCATATGCTATTTTGTCACATTTTAAATATCGTAAGAGATGATTATTTTGTTTATACAATTAATATTCTTTTAAATAAACATACGAAACAGATTCAACAAAGCTAAAAAGTGGGCTCCTTTTTGAAAGAACTGATAATATGACAACCTCTTGTGCCATTTATCAAGAAAAAAGAGACAGGAAGCAAAAATAATATCAAGAACAGAAAGGGAAATATCACTATAGTTTCTGTAGAAAGTATGAGCATATAACTGAGAATTTAGATTAAACAGGAAAATACCTGAAAAAATATTGTCTACATAACTGACTCAAGAGTAGATTAAACTCTGAATGGTCCTTATACTATTAAAATTGAATCAGTAGTCAGAAATATTCCCACCAATCAAAATCCTGATACAGATAACTTCAACAGTGAGTTCTCCAATCAAATAAGAAGTAATTCAAAGATTATACAAACTTTTACAGGAAATAGAACTTTTTCTGGAAGTTTTCAAAGATTATTCTTCTTTGTTAAGTATTCAACTTATGCTAGATTCTTATTTATAACTTGAATACTTAACAGAGAAGAAAGTAGGAAGAAAAACAAGGACATACCAGTATCACCTGGAATAAAGATGCAAAAATATTTTGGAAATTCAACAAAATAAGTAGTATATAAAAAGGATTATACATTATAATCAAATTATGTTTATCCAAGGAAGTAGAGGTTGGTTTGCCATAAGAAAATCACAGATCATAAATTCAACACATGAACATTGCCAAAGAAATAATTTATACCTCCCTCAAAAGATGCAGATAAAATATTTGATAACATTCAACCTCAGTTATAATGTTTTAATTTTTATGTTGAGACATGGTCTCACTCCATCACCCCAGGCTGCAGTGTAGTGATGTGATCACAGATCATAGATCACTGATCAACCTCCCCAGATCAGGCTATCCTTTTAAAATAAAAAAAAAGTGGATAGAATAATTCCTAGAGCTCACAAAGGGCTGGAAATATTTCACATTCCTACCAGTCAGAGAAGAGAGACCTGTTAATGCACAAGGCATTAGGTGGTGTCCTCAGGAAAGTATTGCTGTAATAGAAGGCCAAATTAGTGCTGCACTAAAAGCTGCTCTGAATGTGTGCTAACAAATCTTAAAATGAAGCCTTGAAAGGAATAAATTGGTACCAAGCAACTTCAGGTCAGAACTAAGTCCAAGACTCTTTAAAGTAGAGTTTCTCAACAGTTTTGGAACTACTGATATTTTGAGCTGACTAATTCTTTATTGTTGGGGGACTGTCCTGTGCACTGTAGGATGTTTGGCAGCAATTGGATGGTGTTTAGCAGCATCTCAGAGCTCCATTATTAGATGCCAGTAGCAATTCCCTAGTTGTAACAACCAAAAATGTATCCCAGCATTGCCAAATTATCTCCTGGGTGGAAGTGGAGGGGGCAAAACTTTCTTATCGAGAACCACTGCTTTAAAGGAACACACACACACACACACACACACACAAATTCCAGCATCTGACAGTGTAAAATTAACAACGTCTAGCATCTTATCAGAGATTACCAGTCATGCAAAACAGCAAGAAAATATATCCATATAAGAAGATAGATCAAAAGAAGCAAACTAAGGACAAAAATGTTGAAATTAGCAGAAAACAAAGTTAAAACATCTACTATACAGTCACCAATACCTTTTGGAAACCCCTGCAAACTTCGGAAAAGAAATAATAACAAAAAACCTATCAGATCTCTCTCTATATATGTATATATACATGTGATAGTAATTATCTGAATGTAGATAAAAAATTGAAAGAAGAATCACAAGATATTTTGCATGGGATACATGAGAGGGGAACACTGATGTGCCTAGAGAACAAAAAAGTAGAGACCAATCAAAACAGGTTTAAAAAAAAAAAAAAGAAAAGAAAAGTGCACTTAAAAAAAGCATTTATGTGAAAAGTTATGGAGCTGTTTAAAATAATATCTGTGTGGGTAAATGTATAAATTAAATTTTTAAAAATTTAAATTTAAGATTATGATTAGCCTCATTAAAACAAACATTTTCTAAATGTTTAACTTCTCACAACGTGCAGAATTTTTTGTAAATGCTCAATTGCACAATAAATACTTAGAACTATTAAGAATACAACAGAAACAAAATATTCTTGTTTTGCACATTTCATTATGGTTTCTAAGTTAAGATTTCACTCTGAAGAATAATCCAACACACAATGTCCAGAGCAGAGTTGTTAAATTCGATAACAATTAACAAAATTAAAATAAAAGGGAAGAATAATTTGAAATTGGCAGGAAAGGTGTCTTAAACAACTGCAAGGAAGGCTAAAGTGTTTACTAAGATAATTTTTAAAAAGATAAGCTTACCTCTTTCAAGCATTCTGAGTCCTCCCTCTGGCCTGTTCCCTCTGCAGAACCCAGACAAGGAGGAAGGCTGGGACTGAAGGCCATGAGGTCCGTCTTAGGTGGGCCCTCCCCAGAGCACACGCTCTGCTGCCTCTGCTGCGAGTACGACCAACTCCCTACCGCGCTAGAGCACACCAGAGTGGGCTTGCCCAGGGCGCACGCGCCCTCGGTGGGCGGCGACGAGCATCGCAGCGCAATATACAGCAGTAGCGTGAGCACCAACAGGCTGGACACTGCGCAGATGGCAATGATCAGGTACACGTTGACATCCACCAGCGCCGCTTCCTGACCCACAGCGCCTGCGGACGCCCTCGACGACGCCTTTGGCGGTTGGCCGCTCTCCACCAACGACAATAGCACCGTTGCCGTGGCCGTCAGTGCGGGCTCACCGTGGTCCTTCACCAGCACCAGTAGGCGGTGGCGCCTGGCGTCCACCTCTTCCAGAGTGCGTGTTGTGCTGATCTCGCCAGTGTACAGCCCCACATGGAACGGGATGCGCGCGCCTACCGCCGCCGGCTGCAATTCATAAGAAAGCCAAGCATTGTAGCCGGAATCGGCGTCCACTGCGCGCACCTTCGCCACCACGTGGCCGGCACCCACAGACCGCGGCACCAGCTCGCTCACTGTGCCTCCAGCGCTGCCAGCTCCGGGCGTCAGCAGAGCCGGCGCGTTGTCGTTCTCATCCAGCACGAACACCTGCAGCGTCACATTGCTGCCCAGAGGCGGCACGCCCGCATCGAGCGCGCTCACCTGGAACTGCAGCAGCTCCAGCTCCTCGTGGTCTAGCGGCCGCAGCACGTACACCTTGCCACTCTCCGCGTGCACCGACACGTAGCTCGACAGCGCGCGCTCGCCCACCCTCCGCTCCACCAGCGAGTAGGACACCAGCGCGTTCTCCTGCGCGTCCGCGTCCCGCGCAGACACCGTGAAGATGTGGCAGCCCGGCGGGTTGTTCTCCTTCACAAACACCGTGTACTCGGACTTTGCGAACGCCGGCGCATTGTCGTTCACGTCGGCCACTCCCACGGACACGCTGGCCGTGGCCCACAGCGAAGGCGAGCCCCCGTCCCGCGCGGTCACCACCAGTTCATAGGCTGACACGCTCTCGCGGTCCAGGGCGCTGTCCAGCACCAATGAGTAGTAATTCTTGTAGGTGGACACCAGCTTGAAGGGGACGTGCGCCGTCAGGGTGCAGGTGACCTGTCCGTTTGAGCCAGAGTCACGATCGGACACACTGATTAGGGCAATGATGGCGCTAGGCTGAGTGTCTTCTCTGATGGGGAGTGACAAAGAAGTGATGGTAACCTCTGGGGCATTATCATTTACATCTAGTACTTCCACCAAAAGGGTACAATGACCCGCCATTGGAATATTTCCTTTGTCAACTGCCTCCACAGATATTTCATACAATTTCTTTTCTTCGAAATCTAGTTTGCCTTTTGTCCTAATTTCTCCGTTGTTGGGATTTATGGTAAATGCATATACCACTGCAGGCGATACAGGCCTTCTAAATGAGTAAACTATATCTCCATTTGTACCATCATCAGGATCTGTGGCACTTAGCTTGATCACTAATGTTCCATTGAATGCGTTCTCTAACACCGTCACTTTATAAACGGATTGGTAAAATTCCGGGGCGTTATCATTCACGTCCAGAATCGTGATGAGCAGTTGAACTGTGCCAGTCAGTTCGGGTTTACCTCCATCACTGGCTGTCAGTAATAAAGTATGTTCCTGAATTTCCTCTCTGTCCAGTGTTTTCCTCAGTATAAGTGATAATGAAGACATTTGTTCACGACTATTTTGTGTGTCCAAAGCGAAATAATCGTTGGGATCCAGTCGGTAGGTCAATGCCGAGTTTACTCCAATATCTGCATCGGATGCGCCATCTAGTGGAAATCGAGTTTCCGGAGGTCTAGATTCTGCAATGGTTATTCGTTTCTTGCTTTCAGGAAATATGGGCGGGTTGTCGTTAATGTCCCTCACCTTCACCTCCACATGGAAAACCTGCAGCGGCCTGTCCACGATCACCTCCAGGTGGATGCTGCACTCCGCGCTCCTCCCGCACAGCTCCTCGCGGTCTATCCGAGAATTCACAAACAAAATGCCATTCTGCAGATTTACCTCCAGAAGATCCCCGTGTGTTTTGGACGCCACCCGGAACAGGCGCGGCACCAGCTCTGCCAGCTCCAGCCCCAGGTCCTGAGC
This sequence comes from Colobus angolensis palliatus, assembly GCF_000951035.1. NCBI lineage: Eukaryota > Metazoa > Chordata > Mammalia > Primates > Cercopithecidae > Colobus > Colobus angolensis. Next base: position 429,228 of record NW_012114966.1, on the reverse strand, counting down.
GATGCGCCCCACGAAGGTGCCGTGTTTTGCTTCCTCGGGGACGGAGTAGTGGAGCTGGCCACTACCCATCTCCCAGGCTGCGAAGATCAGAAGCCAGAGCAGTAGTTGCCGCTGTCTTGGGCCTCCTTGCCGGGGAAACACCATGATACACTCCAAAAACCTCAGAGATATCTGCAATATATACAATGCCTTACCTCAAACTGCCTCTCAACGCCCAAGTTTTACAGCTTCCTAGTGCGGGAGGATTCGCAAGAGGTATTCTGCTTTCTGCTATTTTTTCTGCAGGAAGAAAGAAACGGCGGCTCTTTCTTCGCGGAGACGTTCAGTGAAGAGCGACACCATGCGCATGAACATGTAAGTGTAAGTATGACTCAGTCTTCATATTTTCCATTGACGCAGGATTTTTTTCCCCTGCATTTCCTGACATTTTCACTGCAAATATGTAATTGAAGATTAAATGTTTATCTTCCCAGAAACAGCAAATCACTGCATTCTGCTCAGTATTTGATATTAGTTGACAATTGGTTGATGAGTTTCATCTTGCCACAAATTTATTTTTCCATGTGTAAGACTTCCATGCAGAACTTGAAAAGACAAATATTCGACATTCATTGTGGGACAATTGATTTGTAGTTCTGCATAGTCATGTAGGTTTTTGTGGGACTGTCCTTTTCCTGTAATCTTTTTCAAGACCTCCTCACACAACAGCCATTGACTCCAAAAGGAAACAACAATCACATAAGAATAAAATGGGTGAAGGTGAAAAATATTGGTAAGCGATATATCAGACTTTGAATAAATACACCATATTTATAAATTTCCCTCAATGTTACTTGAGATGTGGATAAAATATTTATATTCAAAAGAAAGTGTTCAGTCAACATGTGTGTGATTTTGTATGTGAGTGTGTGTATGTGCATAAACACAATAATTTAGACACAACAATGCTTTAAGATTTTGGATTCTGTTTTTATAAAATATTCCTGGAACTAGTATCCTATTTATTTAACAGAATTTAACTTACCGCCCCCGGCTGCAATTCATACAAAAGCCATGCATTGTAGCCCGAATTGGCGTCCTAGTTAAATAGAATTTAACCAGTAGGTTAAATTTTCCATTTTCTCTCTCCATCTTACTTCATCATCACTGAGTAAAACCTTGCCATCATTTAAATTGACTCTAATTTTCCAAGAAACAATAGCTAGACAAAGATGTTAACATATCTTTAGCAAGGAAGAGAGGAAGAGGATCTCACTTTTATCTATTGTTATAACTCAAGCCACAAAATCCCAGGCCAAATAGTGTAATGAAAAATATATCATAGCTCCAATAATTATCTGGCCTGTTCTGTGCACAACTCTATAGGAAATGACTGTTTGATTTATTTCCATAACTCTGCTCTCCTCTAAAAATTTAGGCAGAGTATTTGGTATTCTCTTACCCTCATCATCCTCTCCTGCTTCATTACTTTTATGAACATAGTATTCCTCTTATAATGGAAATTGTTCATTGACTCTTTCTAATTCTTCCTCTCTGGCCCTACATTTCTTTATTTACCTCTTCACATAATTAGACTACATAGTCAACCATTTAAAATATGCCCTTCCAGACACCTTAGAGTCATTCACCTATTTGCATTACTCCTCTAACATTCTGTTTAGCCTCCAACACACAGTTACCCTGACAATCCATTTTCTCTATTCTTCCTATTAAGCTGCTCAATATTGTCACTTAACCATGACTATTCTCTTCAAGTTTACTCTCACCTTTACCTCAGTTGGGCTCTCAAGTGAATTAACTCCTCCCTCTTGCTTACAGATTCTTCCGTATTCTCTTCCCTCTCTTCTCAAATTCTCAACCTCATTTCCATCAGTTCACTTTCAGATGATTCACACATTGAGAGATGTCACCAAACAGAAATTCAATAGCTCTCTTCTCAAGTCATTTTCCTTATATTATCTGTTTTCATTGTCTACTAATTGTAAGGAAAAACTGTTCCCACTTTCAAGGCCAACCATATGCTCTTAAAAATCATTTTCTATTCTCTCATAGTTTTCATCTAAATTCTCCTGCTGCCTGTCTTACTTTTAGTATCTTATTTTTTACTTGTTTCTTTCACTCACACTATGAAGATATTCAAACATCTTTAACTAAAATATGTATACACACACACACACACAAATTTAAACGTTCTACTTCTAGGGGAAAACCTATTCTGTTTATCTTTTTCCCTTCATGTTTAACTTCTAACATATACTTGATATATTGCACTTTGAGCTTTATTTCAGCTTCCTGTTGTCTATCCTCCTATGATTTTAAGCCTACTATAATAGGTTGAATTGTGGTCCCCAGAAAGTTATGCCCACATTTCAATCCCTGGAACCTGTGGATTTTACTTTATTTGGTGAATGATATGATTAAGTTAAGGATCTTGAAAGGACTTCATCCTGGATTATCCAGATGGGCTCTAAATACAATCACATGTAACTTTGTAAAACCAACACAAAGAGAGAGACATGGAGAGGAGGAGGCAATGTGACCATGAAGGCTGAGAAGGCTGAGATTGGAGTGCTTCAGCCACAAGCCAAGGAACACCAACAACCATCAGAAACTGGAAGAAACAAAAACCAGATTCTTCCCTGGGACCTCCAAAGAGTGTATAGCCCTGACAACACCTTGATTTTGGACTTCTAGTCTCTCATACTGAGACATAATAAACTTTTGTTGTTTTACAGCACCCAGTTTGTGGTCATTTTTTATAGCAGCCACAGGAAGTGACACACTTACCCACCTAAGTGCCTGGACACATTGTTTTTCACTTTTCAAATGTCCATCTTGACAATTTTATTCTTTCATAGATTTATTTTTTCCCTAAAGGAGTTGTTCCTAAAATCTATATCAATAAACTCTTCTGAGATCCAGACCCATATTTCCAATCACAATGGTATTCTCTTAGGACCTCAAAGTAACATTTTCTTAAATGTTCATCTCCATTCCCTACCTACTCAAACACGCATAAACTGTTTCTCCAACACTGTTCTGCAAGTTGGTTAATGGCAATCTCATCTTCTCAGTTGAACAAACTAAAAAAGTGAGAGTCACCTTCTACTTTTGTTTTTCTCTTATCATTTGTATTGAGTCTGTCATTATTTGGCTGCTTCTACTTTGTCAATGCCGCTTGTCTTTTTCAATTCATTTCTACTGCCATAATTTAAGTCTCCATTACTTGATACCCAATTTATTAAAAAAGAAATCGCTTTCCTGCCTTCACAATCTCCCCTGCTCTAATCCTTCAAGTACACATTTATCACCATATACTGTGCAGTTGTTCATACTTATCTCCCCATCTGTAACACTTTCTTGGTAAAATGTTATCTATCTTTCAAGACACTCTTCAATAAAACATCTGATTTCTAGGGCTTACTCCCATTTCTAAGATAGAGAGGAATGCCCAGGTAATACATTTCAATACCATATATTTATTTAAAATTACTGATTGAAACTGGGAGTGGTGGAGCCTGCCTGTAGTCCCAGCTACTTGGAGGGTTGAAATGGAGGATCACTTGAACCTAGAAGTTCTAGTCCAGCCTGTGCAACATAGCAAGATCCCTATATGTTTTAAAAAAGTGATTGAACGTATACTATATTCCAGATCCTAAACTAAAGATATGTAAGAAAGTAGACATAAGGCTGGAAATTTTAATGCCTTTACTACCAGGCTGGCATATGTAAGATTTTATTCCCTGGTTAAAGAGAAGCCTCTGGATACTTTTGTAGAAATAGAAAGTTAAAACATGTAAAATGCACATTAGAAGATTCACTTGGTAACAGGCACAGTGCAGTGGTATACTATGGTAAGTTTGGGATTATCCAAAACCGGGTTTGAGCCACAGTTGATTGCTAACTGTACTGTATGGTACAGATGGTTAAATATTTTTAAATTGAGAAATGATTTTACTATATTTCATGTAAATAAGAATAGTACAATAGCTATTCCTACTTGAAATATTGAAGGTATTGTGTGAGAAATGAAGAAAATCATTCATCATATATCAGACATATGTTTATATTATTGTGATAATACCTGGAATATGATGTGAAAATATCTAGATTGTACTGAAATTAGAATAGTGATCAAGAAGGCTGTTTTAAAACCCTAAGCACGTGAGGAAGAGTTAAAGAATCCATTAATGGTATCTAGTAACTTTTTGTACCATTCTTGCAACTCACCTGTAATCTTGAATAATGAACAAATTAAAATAAAATTTTAAGTTATCAAACATCTGGCCAGTTTTTAATCTAACATAGTATTATTTTTCAAAGTTAATCAGTCATATAAAATATTATAGAAAAAGAAAAATATTAAGTGTGGTGCTCCATGGCCTCCATTGTATCTACATATTTCCTTCGTAAATATTAGACAAATACATAAAAGTTAAAATGAGTAAGAATGACGAAGAAAAATGAGACATTCGATAGTTTAAAGGATAAAATCACAAAGAAAACCAAGAGAATGTAGTTATAACCTAAACGGAAGTTCTTCAAGGAAACAAATATATCTAAATAATATTAATAACTTACTTCACTGGGAGGATTTAAACAATCTTCTCGAGACAGCTGAAGGCTTGGGCTGAAGGCCATGAGGTCCGTCTTGGGCGGGCCCTCTCCAGAGCACACCCTCTGCCTCCTCTGCTGCGAGTAAGACCAACTCCCCATGGCGCTGGAGTACACCAGAGTGGGCTTGCCCAGCGAGCACTGGCTCATGGTGGGAGGCGCTGAGCACCGCAGCGCAGTGTACAGCAGCAATGTGAGCACCAGCAGGCTGGACACTGCACAGATGGCGATGATCAGGTACACGTTGATGTCCACCAGAGCCGCTTCGGGACCCACAGCGCCCACTGAGGCCCGCGACGACGCCTTTGGCGTCTGACCGTTCTCCACCAGCGACACCAGCACCGTGGCCGTGGCCGTCAGCGCGGGCTCACCGTGGTCCTTCACCAGCACCAGCAGGCGGTGGCGCTGAGCGTCCGCCTCGTCCAGGATGCGTGTGGTGCTGATCTCGCCAGTGTACAGCCCCACGCGGAACGGGATGCGCGCGCCACCTGCCGCGGGTTGCAACTCGTAGGACAGCCAAGCGTTATAGCCGGAGTCAGCGTCCACTGCGCGCACTTTCGCCACCACGTGGCCCGCACCCACCGACCGCGGTACCAGCTCGCTAACTGCGCCGCCCGCGCTGCCAGCCCGAGTCGCCAGCAGTGCCGGCGCATTGTCGTTCTCATCCAGCACGAACACCTGCAGCGTCATGTTGCTGCCCAGAGGCGGCACGCCCGCGTCGCGCGCGCTCACCTGAAACTGCAGCAACTCCAGCTCCTCATGGTCCAGCGGCTGTAGTGCGTACACCTTGCCGCTCTCCGCGTGCACCGACACGTAGCTCGACAGCGCGCGCTCGCCCACCCTCCGCTCCACCAGCGAATAGGACACCAGCGCGTTCTCCTGCGCGTCCGCGTCCTGCGCAGACACCGTGAAGATGTGGCAGCCCGGCGGGTTGTTCTCCTTCACGAACACGGTATACTCGGGCTGCGCGAACGCCGGCGCGTTGTCGTTCACGTCGGCCACACCCACGGACACGCTGGCCGTGGCCCACAGCGAAGGCGAGCCCCCATCCCGCACGGTAACCACCAGCTCATAGGCAGACACGCTCTCGCGGTCCAGGGCGCTGTCCAGCACCAATGAGTAGTAATTCTTGTAGGTGGACACCAGCTTGAAGGGAACATGAGGTGTCAGTGAGCAGATAACCTGTCCATTGACTCCAGAGTCACGATCCGACACGCTAATCAGGGCAATGACGGTACCCACCTGAGCATCCTCTTGTACAGGGAGTGACAGTGAAGTAATCATTACTTCAGGGACATTGTCATTCACGTCCAGAACTTCCACCAGGACCATACTGTGACCTGCCATGGAAGGAATACCTTTATCAATGGCGTTAACCTGAATTTCATAGGCATTATTTTCTTCAAAATCCAGTTCACCATAAATTCTAATTTCACCTGTGTCTGGATTTATTGAAAACATACATTTCTCACTCACTGGCAAAATCATTTTCATCCCATAGGAAACTTCTCCATTAAGTCCTTCGTCTGGATCGGAAGCGTTTAGTTGGATCACTCTTGTGTCGTTTTGGACATTTTCAGACAACACCACTCTATAGCTGGGCTTATCAAATGCCGGACCATTGTCATTCACATCCAGGACGGTTATTTGAATCCGAACAGACCCTGTTAGTTCTGGTTTACCGCCATCGATTACCATCAGCAAGAAACTGAGTTTTGGCGTCTTTTCTCTGTCCAATAACTTCCGAAGAACTAATTCAGGCAATACACTTTTATCTTTTTTTGTTTTTATTTTAAGCTCAAAATGCTCATTTAGACTTAACGCATAGGTCAAAAGAGAGTTGACGCCGATATCCGCATCAGAAGCGCCCTCTAGAGGAAAATGAGAGTCCAGAGGCGCAGATTCAGAAACAGGTACCTTTTGTTCCCTTTCTCTGAACACCGGCGGGTTGTCGTTAATGTCCTTTACCTCCACGTCCACATGGAAAACCTGCAGCGGCCTGTCCACGATCACCTCCAGGTGGATGCTGCACTCCGCGCTCCTCCCGCACAGCTTCTCGCGGTCGATCCGAGAATTCACAAACAAAATGCCATTCTGCAGATTTACCTCCAGAAGGTCCCCGTGTGTTTTGGACGCCACTCGGAACAGGCGCGGCACCAGCTCCGCCAGCTCCAGCCCCAGGTCCTGCGCGATGCGGCCCACGAAGGTGCCGTGTTTGGACTCCTCGTAGACGGAGTAGTGGAGCTGGCTGCTCCCCACCTCCCAGGCTGCGAAGAGCAGAAGCGAGAGCAGCAGACGCTGAGATCCCGACCCTCTTGGCCGGATAATCACCATTGCAGAAAATGAGGGCCTCTGAGTTGGGACAGTCAGTTTTAAGGGATCGCCTGCCTGAGGTATTTCATAAGCAGTCACCCTTTTCTGTAAGTACATATTTAGTAAATTTTTTCCAGCATCACAGTCAATATGGAGTCGATCCTATTCCGTGAATGGTTGGAATGTGGGTGCGGAGAAAAAAATTTTCCTGTTTCACCTTTTGAGTGTAGAGCGACATCATGTGACCGATTATGTAAGTGCAAGAAAGATCCTGAAGTTCTTTTCGGTTTAGCCACTTTCTGGGTTACTCTCTAAATTCTGTTGTTTCGACTTTCGGATATTTTTCACGGATAATTTATAAATGCGGGTTTAGTTAATACACATGATAGTAACAAAACATCAACAATTTTATTACACTGTAGTTTAAAAATGTTTTCTGCTTAAAAGTAGAAATCTTTCAAATACGGTAGATTAGAAGCTACACTTTATCATGGAAAATGATATACAGAATAACATACATCACCTCTGCCCTTATATAGCTTGCAATTCACACTGTTTCAGTAACTTTTAACCTTCACAAGCACTCCATCATAAGCTTTTAGAGAAAGTTAGGAATTTTGTATTTAACAAAGGATAAGAAACTAAAACGTCTAATACCAAACAATATTTCACTTATATAAATTGTCTTATTCATAAATCTGATGAAAGTTAGAATTAATCATAAATATGGAGAGTGTTATTGCTTTTGGTTCCTTGATGTTTGAATGTAACAACTTTTCACATAACTGCTCTCATTTCCATAACATGTTAAAACAAATCTCAGGAATAGATTCTGGAAAGTTTTACTCTAGCAAAAGTAAAGCACTTTCATGTTAAATGTTTTATTGAAACCTCCAAATTTCACGCTATCCCAAAGTAACAATGGAGCACTAATATGAGAAAGATCTCTTAAAAGGTTTTGAAGCCTAATCTCATTGACTCAAGTCAAGATAATGTGAACTTGATATCAACCGTTTGCTTTTTCTCTAAATCTTCACCTATAGGTCATTTAGTAGTTAGGACATGCTTCTCTTCAGAAAATCAGAATAGTGACTGTGATGCAAGGGGGAATCAAATGACCTTTAGTGAGTTTATTCGTTAATTCAAAATCAGCTTTAAGAGAAAACAAAACACAGATAAGATCCTACAACTCATTGTGAACAACTACACATAGATTTTGTAAGTCTACTAATACTCAAAGTCAAAATCTTTAAACCAATAATTTGATGCAATTCGTTCCTATTACATATAATAATAAAGGCAACTGAAATATGACACCTTTACAAAACCAGGAAAGAATAACCAAGAATGGCTCTACAAGTATAAGATAACTTAAATCAACTATAAAACGTTAAGTAATTAAAAATATATTTGAATTTTGATGCCATCAGGCTAATTATTTAAATTGTCTAATATTACCACCAAATTTCTTTCCTATTTTTCATTTTCAAAAGTAGTCAAGGTACCATACGAGCTAAGGAACTTTAATTTTAAAAATAGGCTGGGTGCAGTGACTTATACCTGTAATCCCAGCACTTTGGGAGGCTGAGGCAGGCAGATCACTTGAGGTCAGGAGTTCAAGACCAGCCTGGCCAACATGGTGAAAACCCGTCTCTACTAAAAATACAAAAATTAGACAGAAGTGGTAGTGCATGCCTGTAGTCCCAGCTACTCAGAGAATCACTTGAACACGGGAGGTGGAGATTGCAGTGAGCCGAGATCACACCACTGCACTCCAACCTGGGTGATAGATCAAGACTCTATCTCAGAAATAAACAGGCCGGGCGCGGTGGCTCAAGCCTGTAATCCCAGCACTTTGGGAGGCCGAGACGGGCGGATCACGAGGTCAGGAGATCGAGACCATCCTGGCTATCATGGTGAAACCCCGTCTCTACTAAAAATACAAAAACGAGCCGGGCAAGGTGGCGGGCGCCTGTAGTCCCAGCTACTCGGGAGGCTGAGGCAGGAGAATGGCGTAAACCCAGGAGGCGGAGCTTGCAGTGAGCTGAGATCCGGCCACTGCACTCCAGTCCGGGCGACAGAGCGAGACTCCGCCTCAAAAAAAAAATTAAAAAAAAAAAATAAACAAATAATAATAGTGTATTATGTAGTTCTCACTCACTCTTTGACCTAAACAAATTGTTAAGCCAATAGGAACATTTAAGTTCAGCTTAATACTTAAACAACCAAACTAGAAAATAAATTGAAATTATAATTTTATACCATAGAATGCAATCTTGGCATTAAGAATAAATATAAAAGACACAACTTTTCAGAAATCAGTCCAAGTAATCTAAATTATCTAAAATGCAAATTGGTTATTTATGTGATATAAAATAATTTACAAAATATTAACCTGCGCTGAAAATGTTCCCAAGTCTTTAAAAGTTCTTGAGTTATTACAAAACTTTATCTGGAGATGGATAATGTATTCCTTATCTAATATTCACATTTATTATACTTGTAAAGTTTCATAAGTGGTATGATGGTTTAATCACTTTTGAGTCTGAAATATTTTATATTTTTATCTTGTTGCCTTCTCTTTAATACTTAAAGAATGTTTTTAGCCAATGAATACTAAGGTACAAAAGTTCTTGATCTAAAGCCTATGAATAGGCTTCAGCACAGACTCTTTGAATATTGTGCCAAATGGTATGTTATGCATCTATAAGGGGGGAAATAACTAGATATGATTCTCAAGAAAGTCTGTAATTCCACCACTCTACGTGTAGTAAGAATAACTAAATACGAAGAATGACTCAGAATTAAATGATCTTTGCTCAAATCTTCAGATGGAGTGATACCATGTGGAAAGAAAATTTCAAAAACATTAGAGATAAGACATTACAAGATAGAGTAGTTAAAATGTGAGGTGAATGAAAAATTGTCAGTAGGTACTCACGTTAATATATTTAATTTTTTCTCTGCTAGATGAATCTGAAAAACTTATGGAAGAATGCCAGCTAGCATATATTGTAGATAATATAGCCCTATATGCATGTCTTTAGCATGTCTGGATAATTTGAATAATTTTATTTCCCTAGTTTCCTTTGGAATCATAAATCATGCCATTTTGTTTGAGTATCCAAAAGTTGACAAATCTCTTGCCTTTGCATGAAACAAAATCAAGAACAGGCAAAAAACAAAAATTATTTTTTCCGATGGGGGTCTCACGATGATAGCTCACTGCAGCCCTGAACCCCTGGGTTCAGGGGACCCTCTCATGTCAATCTCCCAAGAAACTGGGACTACAAGCGTGCACCACTAGGTCTGGCTAATTTTTAAATTTTTTGTAGAGACAGGATCTCGCTATGCTGTCTAGGCAGGCCTCTAACTCTTGGGCTCAAGCAGTCCTCCTGCCTCAGCCTCCCGAATAGCTGGGATTACAGGCCTGAGCCACTTTGCCTGGCAAGAACATGTAGAATTTTAGTTATATTATTTCCATAAAGCAGCATATAAGAATGCAAGGCTTAACTTTTTTCTTCAAACAATATGACAACAAGTATTATCACAGGAATAAAGACAAAAGTAAAGATTGTTTCATATATAATAAATTTATGATGAATGTTTAACACTGTAAAAATAAAAAAAGTAAATCATGTCATACTAATGGAGTATTCCAGTTTTGATACAAGCCTGAAGTTAGAAAAGCCAATGGACTAAGTGCAGTGGCACTGCATTCCCAGCTACTCTGGAGGCTGAAGTGGGAGAATCCTTTGAGTGGTCACCTGTGAATAACCAGTGCATTCCAACCTGGACATCATGGGAAGACCTCCTCCCTTTAGAAAAACAAAGCTAATTGATCTAACAATGTGGAAATATCAAGGCAAAAATCTACTAAAAGACAAAGATGAGCAAATTTAAATAATCCTTAGTTATTATGGCCATAACTGAAGTTTAGAGATGAAGGGGCATGGGTACTTTAGTGAAAATAGTAATTATTTCTACTCAAGTGACTACAGAAGAGTCATTCTTGCATCTCATTTCTTTTAATATTTGCTAACCAAATATTAAGAGAAATAGTACATTTATTGGTTAAAGAAGCCGGATTATTCATATGACTAAGACTGAAGATGTGTATCATTTGGCATTTCATGAACAGACGTTGTTATCAAAAACAATATTCAAAATACTGATCATAAAACTTTCCCTTAAAAAATCCGTGAAAAACACTGGATTTTAAATAATTTCACATACACTTTCTGATAGGTGGAATCTGTAGAAAACTCACCTGTCCGGGGTGATTTGACCCTGGTTCCTGTCTTTCCCCTTTCTCCTCTTTATTCAGACCTAGAGGAAGACTGGGGCTGAAAGCCATGAGGTCGGTCTTAGGTGGGCCCTCCCCAGAGCACGCCCTCTGCTGCCTCTGCTGCGAGTGCGACCAGCTTCCCACCGCGCGGGAGCACACCAGAGTGGGCTTGCCCGGCCCGCACGCGCCCTCAGTGGGCCTCACCGAGCACCGCAGCGCAGTATACAGCAGCAGCGTGAGCACCAGCAGGCTGGACACCGCGCAAATGGCGACGATCAGGTACACGTTGACATCCAACAGCGCAGCCTCTGGGCTCGCGGCGCCCACCAAAGCCTGCGAAGAGATCTTTGGCGCCTGTCCGGTTTCCACCAACGACACCAGCACGGTGGCCGTGGCCGTCAGCGCCGGCTCACCGTGGTCCTTCACCAGCACCAGAAGTTGGTGGCGCGGTGAGTCCACCTCATCCAGGGCACGCGTTGTGCTGATCTCGCCCGTGTACAGCCCCACGCGGAACGGGATGCGCGAGCCGACCACCGCCGGCTGCAATTCATATGAAAGCCACGCATTGTAGCCTGAGTCCGCATCTACTGCGCGCACTTTCGCCACCACGTGGCCCGCACCCACCGACCGCGGTACTAGCTGGTTAACTGCGCCTCCCGCGCTGCCAGCCCGAGTCGCCAGCAGTGTCGGTGCGTTGTCGTTCTCATCCAGCACGAACACCTGCAGCGTCATGTTGCTGCCCAGAGACGGCACGCCAGCGTCACGCGCGCTCACTTGGAACTGCAGCAACTCCAGCTCCTCGTGGTCCAGCGGTTGCAGAGCGTACACTTTGCCGCTCTCCGCGTGCACCGACACGTAGCTCGACAGCGCGCGCTCGCCCACCCGCCCCTCCACCAGCGAGTAGGACACCAGCGCGTTCTCCTGCGCGTCCGCGTCCCGCGCAGACACCGTGAAGATGTGGCAGCCCGGCGGGTTGTTCTCCTTCACGAACACCGTGTACTCGGGCTGTGCGAACGCAGGTGCGTTGTCGTTCACGTCGGCCACCTCCACGGATACCCTGGCCGTCGCCCACAGCGAAGGCGAGCCCCCATCCCGCGCGGTTACCACCAGTTCATAGGTCGACACGCTCTCGCGGTCCAGGGCGCTGTCCAGCACCAACGAGTAGTAATTCTTGAAGGTGGACACCAGCTTGAAGGGGACATGGAGAGTCAGAGAGCAGGTCACCTGCCCGTTGACACCTGAGTCACGGTCAGACACGCTGATCAGGGCAATGACCGTGCTGGGATGAGTGTCCTCTCGTATTGCGAGGGACACGGAAGTCACGGTGACTTCAGGAGAGTTATCGTTAGTGTCCAAGATTTCCACCCAGACTGTACAGTGACCTGCCATTGGGGGAGTCCCCTTATCTGTAGCCTGTACTTCAATGTTATAAAACTTGTTTTCTTCATAATCTAAAATTCCATTGACCCTCACTTCTCCATTATTTTGATCTAGTGTAAATAAGGGTCTTCCATTGGGCTTAATTGACATTAAGGAGTATGTTAACTCTCCGTTGACTCCCTCATCTCGGTCTGTGGCGTTTAGTTTTATCACAAGAGTTTCTTTAGCAGCGTTTTCCATAAGGCTCACCTTGTATTCTGATTTATCAAACTCTGGATCATTGTCGTTGACATCCAAGACTTGGACTAACAACTGAACAGTGCCAGTAAGCTCCGGTTTTCCCCCGTCTGTAGCCGTTAGTAGCAAATTAAGTTCCGGAGTTTTCTCTCTATCCAGAGACTTCTTTAAAATAAGTGACAGTCTTTTAATCTGCTTACTATTTGTTGGTGAATCTAAAGAAAAATACTCATTTTGACTTAGCCTGTAGGTCAATAGAGCATTCTCTTCAATATCAGCATCAGAAGCTCCCTCTAGTGGAAAACGCGAGTCCGATTGCTTAGATTCCGCTATCAGCAGCTTTTGTTCTCTGAGCGAGAACACCGGCGGGTTATCATTAATGTCCTTCACCTCCACGTTCACATGGAAAACCTGCAGCGGCCTATCCACTATCACCTCCAGGTGGATGCTGCACTCCGCGCTTTGCCCGCACAACTCCTCGCGGTCGATCCGAGAATTCACAAACAAAATGCCATTCTGCAGATTTACCTCCAGAAGGTCCCCACGTGTTTTGGACGCCACCCGGAACAGGCGCGGCACCAGCTCCGCCAGCTCCAGCCCCAGGTCCTGCGCGATGCGGCCCACGAAAGTGCCGTGTTTGGACTCCTCGTAGACGGAGTAGTGGAGCTGGCCGCTTCCCATCTCCCAGAATTCGAGGAAGAGAAGCCAGAGCAGCAGTCGTGGGGGGCCCAATCCCCTTCTCTGAAAACCAAACATCGCATACGAAATTGGATTCCAAAATAAGCTTCTTTACACTTACAGTACCAGATTCTTCAGTTTCAGGTTAAAAATCTCGCTGAATTCTTGAGAAGTTTCAAAGGCTCCTTAAACGGTGGCATCCGGTACGATGGAGTCCCTTTGTATGCGAGTGCCTGACTATTCAGAGCAACACTTGAATGAACTTTCCACCAAGTAAAGAGCGACACCTTGCGCCTAAAACTGTGAGTACTGTGCACTACATTTACCACCATAGAATTTCACGTGTTTTGGGTTTCTTCCACTAAATATTTCCAACGTGCTTATTTATGGAATATTCAGATTATAAGTCGTAATGAAACTCAATATATATGGAAATGGCATTTTATTTCTTGATTAACGTCAAATTTAAATTATTGTGTCTATGTTTGACAGCATTATAAAATTGTTCTTTTACTTATCTAAAATACATATACACTGAGAGAGTGAGAGAGAAAGAGAATTCAGTTGTTAACGTGGCCTCATGAAAAACTAGGGCTAAACATTTCCTGAAAGTGTTGTTCCTCATATAAAAATATTATCAAATTTGAATTGTTTTACTTTCAGTCTCCCTTGTTACTTTGGCTGCTACGGAACTCAAAGAAAAAATTGAAGTTTTATAAAAGCAGCTCTTTAGTCTTTATGTTCCACATGATCTATTCTCATCTCTGTGGGCTTGCCTTTTTATACCTATTTTCTATAGTTCTGATTCTTTACTGTTATTTAAACAAGTATATTCATATACTTGTTATTTAAACAAGTATATTCATATTCTCAAACTTGGTAGTTTTAGAAAAGGATTCACAAAGGAAAAGTCTATTGATCTAGATGAATTTTTATTTGACATTTATTATTTCTAATGTAAGCCATAGTAGCATAATATGAGATATCAAAATTGATCACTTTATTTAATAGAGTCAATGATATGACAGAAATAGGCTTTTCAACTATAAAATAAATTTTAGTATCATTCGATAAAATAAATAAAATCACCCTGAACATCTTTGTGCCATATTGGTATTTCCAAGTCACCAACATTGGTTTCCTTAACCTAATTCAGTTATATTCATGAAAATAGTTTGTTTCTTGTTTAAAGAATTTTGGGTTTGAGAGCATAAGTTCATGGAAAACAAGAGACGTGATTTTTAATAATATCTTCTCTAAGTACCTGATATTGGGCTTAAAACATAGAAAATTAATCAAACAATTCAACTAAATGGTAAATTACCTTAGTGTTTGTGGAAATGGAATTTCATAGAAAATACTGAGTAAAATACAGGAATTGCTTATGAGAGTTTTCATTGCCTGAAGTTGTAATTTGCTTGAATTTTCTTTGTCTTTTCATATACTCTTAGGATTTAGGAGGAAAAAAAGAAGATGCCACAAAATTTTAGAGTAGAAAGTGATTTCAAATAAATACCACTCTAGGTTAAATATTTTGTTGTATAGTTTTGATGGTTTATCTCCAATCTAAAAATACTGCAATGACATATGAAAAAGTTATCATATGTGTATGCTAATATTTTATATATATTCAACTATTAATTTGAGATTTTGTTCTACTTTTTTCATATTTACTCTTTTCCCAATGTTGTCATAACACTAGAACTCTAATTAAGATGAATGTAAAATTCTGTATTAAAAAATTAAAGGAGACATATCAACTTTTATGACAGTTAGTTCCATCATGCATCTGTAAAATAATCAATCATAGTAGCCTCTAATCAAAATAGAACATTAGACCAGATGACAGTATATTCAACTTGATATTTGAAGTACATCAGGTTTATTTTGAACAAAAGGAAATAACAGATCCTCAATCACCTTATTATGGGAATTGGGGATGAAGATGTTATATGGAATGTAGAGTCTTCCAAGGTAGGAAAATGAACCTGAGAAGGTTTACCCTGGAAAGATGATAATATCACATATTTGAATTAAAACAAAATGTTAATTTAGGTATTAATTTCCAAAGATATAGTATTTTGTGAATATATAAAGTAGTACTGAACAAACACCAAGTCATAATAGAGTTTGATATAGTTTATGAATCAATGACCCATCTTTTGCATTTTGGCTGTGATATTTCAGGTGTCACCATCTCAACCAGCCCTTAGTGAAGAGATTATGCTCCCTTTGAACTCATCTTTGAGGATCAGCCTAATATCTGGGTATAGGCTAATGCCAAGAAGTCATTTCAATACAGTTATTGTTAACTGATTTTGTAAAATCAATTGAAGATTAAGGAACTTTGTGCCTTACTTTTACTATATCAATCAGGACATACAATCTGCCTGTATGTCCTGTTAGTCATATATGTATTAGAGTGCATAGTTTAATGTCTTACTAGTGCACATCATCCACTGATATTCTATAACAGACCTGGCACTATTATTTCTTGAAAACACCTAAATAAATTTTGATATGGCTGTCAGAACACCAGGAGGTTCTCCAAAATCAACAGATTAGAATTACATTATCCAACCACTGTATTAACAAAATTATAGGATTTACTCAGTAATGCTAATTCTGCTCTATCATGGCTTAGTCAAGTAAAAACAGTTATTTGGTCACAAATCGTTTGTCAGTTGGTACAAGCTTCCCAGCCAACAGTAAGACTGAGGAAGACTGAAAGACCTACACACATTTGAAGATTTTCATGGGAATCTATGTCTCTAAAATTGTTATTGAAGTATGCAATATTGTAAACATTTCTTGAGTCCTTTGGCCATGTTTAGGGTCCCTGAAATAATAATATCAACAACTATACTTGTCCCAAACACTGTCTTTATTCACAGTAACGAAAGAAGGGTGTCATTTTTGGTATATAGTGTTTAGTTTGGGTGTTCCACAAGGATATTGGAAACCACAGTTTTCTGACTTTTCTTACATGTTAAATGATTCTTACTTATATCACTTCCAAACAACAGACACATAGTTCTTATAGAGCAACTCTTAATTATTTAATAATTACATAACCAAAATACCTATCTCAATGTGGCATTGATTAAAACAAATGATAATGATGATCATGAACTCTTATAAGAAAAAAATCACTTAACATAAAAAAATTTAGTGCCATCTCAATCACGCATTGTACAAAATTAATGATGAAGACAATCATGAAGTTTCTTCTAAGCACAACAGGAAGAAAGATTTGCCTGTACACAGCTTGTGCTTGATTTTCCTAGCCAAGACTATGTTTGAGTAGAGAAAAGACTTACTGAAGACAGTTCTACATTATAGTGAACAAAGAATGTATCTGAAGTCTGAAAGATATGCATTTGAATAATATCTCCACCATGTACTGGCACTGGATAAAAGAGATAAACATCTCAGCTTCTCTTATTTTATCTTTCAGATTGGAATGGTCATATGTACTTTAGAACTTGTTATAAGGATTAAATGAAATAATGTATTTAAGCCCTTTACTTGATGTCTAACAAATATATTAATAAACTGCTCAAACAATGGTGATTTATTATTACGAAGTTACTGATCAGTGTTGGCTCTTGTTCTATAGCTATGGATGAAGAGAATTCCAACACCATAAAGTAGGACAGGGTTTTCCCTTTTCTGAAATGTCCTTGATGTTTATCTTCATAGAAATCATCCTCTCAGGCCGGGCGCGGTGGCTCAAGCCTGTAATCCCAGCACTTCGGGAGGCCGAGACGGGCGGATCACGAGGTCAGGAGATCGAGACCATCCTGGCTAACACGGTGAAATGCCGTCTCTACTAAAAACTACAAAAAACTAGCCGGGCGAGGTGGCGGCGCCTGTAGTCCCAGCTACCGGGGAGGCTGAGGCAGGAGAATGGCGTGAACCCGGGAGGCGGAGCTTGCAGTGAGCTGAGATCTGGCCACAGCACTCCAGCCCAGGTGACAGAGCGAGACTCTGTCTCAAAAAAAAAAAAAAAAAAGAAATCATCCTCTCAGAAGTTATTTTTCTAGGTAGACACCACTAACTCCTTTTCAGCATTTATATTAACTTTACCCTATCTATAACATGATTATCCTCCCATAAGTAAATATACTATTTCTTTACACAGAATTAAAGGCCATCTCATTTGTAATTGGAGCCAAAAAGAGCAAAGTAATTTTACATATAATTTGATACACATCCTTACAGCTATAAATACATGTTCTCTGGGATCCCTTTAAAGAAAGCAATTCACATGAATATGGTGTGAAGGCAAAAAATATTTTGCATCAAATATATCAAGAGTATACAATGTTACATTCTAAGGTATAATTAACACCACAATTGTCAAGTGGAAGTGCCTTTATTAATATCCCATGGTTCTTATACTTAAGTTATTAAAAGCAATGACATTTTTTGGTAGAGATGGGGTTCTCACTATGTTGCCCAGGCTCCTGGCCTCAAGAAATCCTCCTTTCTCGGCTTCCCAAAATGCTGGGATTACAGGCCTGAGACACCCTGCCAAGCTCAGCAATGCCATTCTGAAGACCATGCAGTTTAATGAACACAGACAATGGTATCACTCTTCATCATTTATGGGAAGACTCTCTTATACTTAAAACCCAAATAAGTGTGAATTTTCTTACCCTAAAATATTTTCATGCAGCCAGGTACCAAATATGAAAGAAAAATGAATATAATCAGTGGTCAAAGAAATCTTCCCAAAATAGTAGAAGAGCTCAACAACTTAAACTGGAGGACAGCAGCAATTATTAGTTCAACAGGTTATTAAGCAGAGCTGACTTTAAAAAGAACAAAATTGTTGGCTACCTGAAGTAGCTGAAGATTATGAAGACAATGACTAAAATGAAATTATAAGAAGATTGAAGACAAAAATTAAGAAGTAAAACCACCTTTAAAGGCAAAGCTAAAACTCCACCCACTGCAATCACCATCTCAAAAAAGATTGCTATTGATCGTGAAGAAACAAAATTGTTTGTGAACGAGGCTGCCTCAACCCTGCTCATCACCGTTTGTGAAAGATAAATTTACAGATTATAGAAAGATAAAAATTTAAACATGTTTTAAACTCAAATAATTATTATATTAAATATTGTCATGGTATTTTTGAAAACATAAAAATAATAAGGAATGGAGGACACAGATCAGAATAAGAAAATGAATAGGAATAAAGAACTTGCTTCAAAATTGAGAAGATTTGACCTTCTCATAAGGATCGTTATTCATCATGATCCTTCCTGTAAGATTTAACTTTCTCATTTATAGGAAACAGCCACTCAGTCTAATTCATTAGTAGTATTATCATTATACTTACCAACTGAAGAATATTCCTAAAGAATATTCATGGCGACTGTAGCAAAACGTGATGAAGATGGCTAGACTTCCCATGTACTTTTTTTTTTTTTTTTTGAGACACAGTTTCACCCTGTCTCCCAGGCTGTAGTGCAGTGGCCTGATCTCGGCTCACTGCAACCTCCACCTTCTGGGTTCAAGCAATTCCTGTGCCTCAGCCTCCTGAGTAGTTGGGATTACAGGTGCGCACCACCACACCCAGCTAACTTTTTTGTATCTTTAGTAGAGATAGGGTTTCACCAGGTAGGCCAGGCTGGTCTCAAACTCCTGACCTCGAGTGATCCTCCTGCCTTGGCCTCCCAGAGTGCCCGGATTACAAATAGGCATGAGCCACAGCACCCGGCCCCAATGTACTTTAAATAAACCATCTCAAAAGAAAAGCAAATGCAAAATAAATAAAGCAATCGAATTAAACAATAACTCGGTAAACATTATCAATGTAACTATGGGAGACGTTAATAGGAATGAAATGCTTTCCACGATTACAGTACTTAACATTCTCAAAAATTTTCTATTGAAGTCCGTTTCCAAAACCTGAACCATGGGGGACAGTAGGACTGAAAACCATAAGGTTGACCTTGGGCGGCCACTCTCCGAAGTAAGATCTCCTTTGCTGCAAGTAAGACCAGATCCCACTACGCTGAGGCACACCAGCGTGGGCTTGTCCGGCGTGCAGGAGCCCTCGGTGAGCGGCACCAAGCACCGCAGCTTCGTGTACAGCAGCAACGTTAGCACCAAGAGGCTGGACACCACTCAGATGGCAATGATCAGGTACACGTTGACATCCACCAGTGCTGCCTCCCGGACCTCGACGCCTGCCAACGCGTGCGATGAGACTTTCCTCGCCTGTCTGCTCTCCGCCAGCGACACCACCACGGTGGTGGTGGCAGTCAGCGCCAGCTCGCGGTGGTCCTTCATCAGCACCAGCAGGCGGTGGCTCGTAGCTTTCGCCTTGTTCAGGGTACTCGTGCTGATCTCGCCCATGCACAGCCCCACGTGGAACGGGTGCTGCCAGCTGACAAATGCAGCTCTTGTGACAACCAGACGTCGTAGCTGGAGTCCACCGCGCGCACCTTCGCCACCACGTGGCCTGCACACACTGAATGCGGGACCAGCTCACTCACAGCGCCGCCAGCCCACCCAAGGCGCCAGCAGCGCCGACAAAGTTGTCGTTCCAGCACTAATACCTGCAGCGTCACGCTGCTGCTGCCCAGAGGCGGCATGCCAGCTTTGCGCGCTCTCACCTGGAACTGCAGCAGCTCCAGCTCCTCGTGGTCCAGTCGCTGGAGCGCGTACAGCTTGCCGCTCTCCGCGTGCACAGACACATGGCTAGACAGCGCGCGCTCACCCACCTGCTGTTCCATCAACAGCACGTTCTTCTGCGCGTACCGGTCCCGCGCGGACACTGCGAAGCCGTGGCAGCCCCGCGGGTTGTTATCTTTCACGAACACCATGTACTCCGGGTGCCCGAAAGCCGGTGCGTCGTGGTTCACTGTTCGGTCACTTCCACGGACCCGATGGCTGTGGCTCACAATGAAAGCGAGTCCCCATTCCGCGCGATTACCACCAATTGATAGATTTGCTCTCTTTGTCCAGGGCGCTGTGGAGCACCAAGGAATAGGTTCTCGGCAGGGCCTATTGAAGGTGGAAGCCAGCTTGAAGAGACGTGAGGCGTCAGGGTGCGGGTCACCTGTCGCTTGGCACTGAAGTTGGGGTCAGTTACACTGATTAGGGCTATTACGGTACCCAGCGGAGTGTCCTCCTGTACAGGGAATGATAGCGACTTACTGCTAACTCTGGAACACTATCATTGATGTCCAAGACTTCTACCAAGTCTGTGCAGTGACCAAACAATGGGGAATTACCTTTGTCAACTGCCTGTATTTGAATCTTTCATTATTTAGTTTCCTCAAAATCTATCTTTACATTTACTTTTATTTCTCCACTGTCTGAATCTATGCGAAAAAGGGCTTCTATGTTAGGGGAGACATCAGTTGCAAAGAAACAATGTGGCTGTTTGAACCCTCATCCAAATCCAAGGGGTTAAGTCTAATAACCAGTGTACCTTCGCCTGCATTTTCCAGTAATTTCATATGATAGACTGCTTTGTCAAACACTGGGCATCATCATTTACATCCAGCGCTGTGATATGTAATGCTTTGGTGCCTGTCAGCTCATCTTTGCCCCCATCAGTTGCTTTGAGCACCAAGAGTAGCTCTGAAGTGACTTATCTATCTGAAATACTTTTTAAAATATACCTTCCAGTGGTTTTACCTGCTCTTGGTTGGTATTTCCGGGGAAAAATAATCATTGGGGTACAGTATGTAAGTCATCAGAGCATTGGCCTCGATGTCGGCATCCCAGACATCCTCTAGTGAAACACGAGAATCAAGAGCCCTAGTTTCAGAAACAGATTCTTTTGTGTTGCTGAGAACACTGGCAGATTGTCTTCAATGTTCTTCACTTTCACCTCCACGTGGAAAACCTGTAGCAACTTGTCCACGATCACCTCCAGGTGTATGCTGCACTCCGAGATCCTCCCACACAGCTCCTTGAGGTCGATCAGAGAACTCACAAAAATGCCATTCTGCAGATTTACCTCCAGAAGGTCCCTGCAGCCTTTGGAATCCAACTGAAACAGGTGAAGTATCAGCTCCACCAGTTCCAGACCCAGGTCCTGCACGATAGGGCCCATGAAGATGTCATGTGCCGTCCTTGGCCTCTTCCAGGATAGTATAGTGGAGCTGGTCCTTCCCTGCTTCACAAAATTCAGGGAGCAGAAGCCAGTGCTGTAGGCTCCAGGATTCCTGGCCACTTAGTCTGGTAGCTGTCATCATGCCTCTCTTTAGGTTAGTAAAACAATATTTCATGACTAGAAAGACTTAGTTCCTCTGAGACCTTTCAATTCCTTGTTCCTGAGGTTCCACATGATCTTAATGGGTGTTTGTAGTTTTTAAAGCACGGGAACAATGGAGCTTCTTTCTGATCTAGGAATAATCTGATTTTCTTCTGTTAAAAAGTACTTTTCTTGGAGAACAACAATATCCTGTGGCTCAAAACATAAGTGCGTTTGGTTTCATATTATTTCACTTACCTTCTTGTTTCCTAATTCCTGCATATGTTTATGTTTACGATTTCTTTCTTTTTTTTTTTTTTTTTT
>NW_012114966.1:403881-406421 GCF_000951035.1 Colobus angolensis palliatus | reverse complement strand
TATATATATATACACACACACACATACACACACACAGTACAAGGTATCCCTATGTTGCCCAGGTTGGTCTTGAACTCCTGGCCTCAGGCAGTCCTCCCACCTTGCCTCCCAAAATGCTGTGATTACAGGTGTGAGCCACCATGCCTGGCCTTAAATGAGTATTGATGGAGAGATTAATGCACCTGTATACCTGAGACTTTTACAATTGATATGAGTTTTTACTAAGTTTTTTATATTATAAGACATTCAGGAGGATTTTTTTTTCAAATATCAGGGGGGGAAGTATATATTTTATAAACCTATTTGATGTAATAACAAATACACATCTAAACTCTGCATTAACTTAGCATCTATAATTTCTAACAGCTGGAGACAGGGCATGGAGAGTATTAACACTGAAAGAATGCCATGCTTAAATTCTTGCCACAGGTTTTTTTTTTATGTTCCTAAACTTGAACAATAATCTTAACTTTTACTTGAAGCCATTTGTGAAGCACGTACTGAGTAACAAATTCAATCTCCATACTCAAAGAGAAAGGGAAAGAAAAAAATAATTGCTAAGAGCCATGGGCAAGATGATAAATTCATGGCATTTGTGTTTGGTAACACTAGAATTAATCAACTTTTTTAAAAAATGAAATCATGGGTATCATGTAACAACCAATTTCAGGAAAACACAATTGATAGTGTAGTTTTGACAGTATGCAACTAAATTAGCTTTCATTTCTGAGTATATATCATCCAACCCTACCCTGTTTAAGATGACTAGAGAAACTATTAAACTATACAATATATCAGATCAGTAGAAAACATTAATTTAATTTTCTCCTCCAACTTTTAATATTAATCTGTACTAAAGTATTTTCAATCTCAAAATTAAAAGTGTTCAAATTCTCTTCATTTTTAAGCATAAGCATGGCTCCTTCCTCAAAGTGAAAGAGCTAATACGTGAATATCATAAGCAATGCCTAATACTGATAAAGGAACAGATAATGAAGAACTACTGGATAAAATTATGTAAAGAACTGAAACACACATTTTCTTCTGCTAAATGAATAATACGCACTGACACAGGTACCACTACAACTAAAATAAAGATGGAAAACATTTTTAAAATTCAAAGCATTTAACTTAATTGCTAAGATAAAGACATTTTTACCAATGAACTGCCCACCTACTTATTGCACTATTAAGGAAAAGCTGTAATCACTGAACATAGAAATATGCTGTGGCAGTATAAGCTATGGTACACTACACATATTCTACACATGGGGGAAAACACATTTTCACTTAAGAGATACAGATTAGTGAAATTTTTGTTAATGCAAATACAATCAAATCAAAATTTAGATTGGAAATGAAATAACATGAAGTACTAACCTTACAAATACTTGTGATAAAAAGTAATTATGAAAGTGAATCATCAGAACTGCAACCTATATCACATATCTGTGTTGGAAAATATTAGTGTATTCAGAATGAATTATTATTTTTAAAAATTTAAGTACCAATCAACGGCTGACACACTGGGTAGGATAAAAATATTCAAAAACTCCTGGAATAAATTATATTACAAAGGTATCACTAGAAATATTCAAGCATAAATGGAACGTAAACAAAAATGAAATATTCTGATATATATTTGAGAAAATGCGGTAAGAGAAAGTATTATTCATAAAGCACAAAAGGAAAATGAAAATGTAATAACCCACCTTCCTAGAGTGGTCTCCTCCAATAGACTGATCTTCCCTGTCCACATCTACCACTGGGCACGGTGGAAGGCTGGGGCTGAAGGCCATGAGGTCTGTCTTGGGCGGGGGCGGGGGCGGGGGCGGGCCCTCCCCAGAACACACCCTCTGCTGCCTCTGCTGCGAGTAAGGCCAGCTCCCCACTGCGCTAGAGCACATCAGTGTGGGCTTCACCTGCCCACATGCGCTCTCGGTGGGCTCCGCCGAGCACCGCAGTGCAGTGTACAGCAGCAGCGTGAGCACCAGCAAGCTGGACACCGCGCAGATGGCAATGATCAGGTACACGTTGACGTCCACCAGGGCCACCTCGGGCGCTAGGCCCGCTGAAGCCCGCGACGAGGCCTTGGGTGCCTGGCTACCCTCCACAAGCGACACAAGCACGGTGGCCGTGGCCGTCAGCGCCGGTTCGCCGTGGTCCTTTACCAGCACCAATAGGCGCTGGCGTGGCAAGTCATCCTCATCTAGAGTGCGCGTCGTACTGATCTCGCCCGTGTACAGCCCCACGCGGAACGGGATGCGTGTGCCAACCGCCGCCAACTGCAATTCATACGACAGCCACGCGTTGTATCCCGAGTCGGCGTCCACTGCGCGCACTTTCGCTACTACGTGACCCGCACCCACCGACCTTAGCACCAGCTCACTGACTGCACCTCCCGCGCTGCCAGCGGGAGACGCCAGCAGCGCGGGAGCGTTGTCGTTCTCGTCCAGCACGAACACCTGCAGCGTCACGTTGCTGCCCAGAGGCGGCACGCCAGCGTCACGCGCGCTCACCTGGAACTGCAGCAGCTCCAG
>NW_012114966.1:392818-403401 GCF_000951035.1 Colobus angolensis palliatus | reverse complement strand
GCGTTGTCGTTCACGTCGGCCACCTCCACGGACACGCTGGCCGTGGCCCACAGCGAAGGCGAGCCTCCGTCCCGCGCGGTCACCACCAGCTCATAGGCCGACTCTCTCTCGCGGTCCAGGGCGCTGTCCAGCACCAACGAGTAGTAATTCTTGTAGGTGGACACCAGCTTGAAGGGGACATGGGGCGTCAGAGAGCAGGTGACCTGTCCGTTGGCTCCTGAATCATGGTCAGAAACGCTGATCAGGGCAATGACGGCGCCCACTTGAGCATCTTCTTTCACTGGGAGAGACAGAGAAGTGACAATCACCTCAGGTGAATTATCATTTTCATCCAGTAGTTCCACTAGGACTGTGCAGTGACCCACCATAGGTGGGTTTCCCTTATCTGTAACATCTACATGAATTTCATAAGTGTTACTGTCCTCAAAGTCAATAGCATCATTTACTTTTATTTCTCCCGTCCTTTCGTTTATCCAAAACTTCCTTCTTATTGTGGGTGGGACCAAAGTGCTAAATGAATACATCATTTCCTTGTTTATTCCTTCATCCGAATCAGAAGCGTTGAGCCATATAACTAATGTTTGGTTCACTTGATTTTCATACATCTTAACTTCATAAACCGGTCTGTCAAAGATAGGGGCGTTATCATTGGCATCTAACACCAGGATCAGCAAAGAAACAGATCCGGTAAATTTAGGTTTGCCTCCATCAGTTGCTGTCAATAACAACCTTAGCTGAGGATTTTCTTCACGATCCAGCAACTTCCGCAGAACAAGCACTGGGAATTTGTCTTTGTCTTTTTTGTTTATAGTATCAAGAACAAAATACTCATTTGGACTGAGTTCGTAAGTAAGCAATGCGTTCTCTCCAACATCCGCATCAGATGCGCCTTCTAGTGGAAATCGAGAGTCAAGCAGTCTGGATTCAGGTATTGAGAGCTTTTGTTCTGTTACGGAGAACCTGGGCGGGTTGTCGTTAATGTCCTTCACTTCCACGTCCACATGGAAAACCTGCAGCGGCCTGTCCACGATCACCTCCAGGTGGATGCTGCACTCCGCGCTCCGCCCACACAGCTCCTCGCGGTCGATCCGAGAATTCACAAACAAAATGCCATTCTGCAGATTTACCTCCAGAAGGTCCCCGTGTGTTTTGGACGCCACCCGGAACAGGCGCGGCACCAGCTCCGCCAGCTCCAGCCCCAGGTCCTGCGTGATACGGCCCACGAAGGAGCCGTGTTTGGCCTCCTCGTAGACGGAGTAGTGGAGCTGGCCGCTCCCCACTTCCCAGGCTGCGAGGAGAAGAAGCGAGAGCAGCGGACACTGGACCCCCAGGCAGCTACATCTGGAAACCATCTTACGCTTCTCTTGTTTTACAAATCGACGAATCAGCGGTCTAGAATGCACATACGATCTGACATTTTCTGTCCTATTTCTTACATCTATTTTTTATCAAAATGGCTGAGATCTCAGAATGAAGCTACTTCCTAGTCCTTGAGAAACTGGCAGATGCCCTTGTTCTAAAAGCTATTTTGTGGACCACAGCGACATCCGGTGGCTTTAGGTGTAAGTACAAGTCCATGAGTTCACAACTTTTCTTTCATTCGTATGTTAATTCTTTTTTTAATGTATTTTTATGTCTACGGACTTTCAAAGCCTCACATTACGTCTCTTTATAGTTAATAATACTAAATGTTGATCCCACGTGCAATATTTTCTTAAATGTAGAATCTCAGAGTAGTGATTTCTTCCCTAACCACATGATTATAAATAGCTGAATTTCAAAATGCCCTTAATATTTGCATACTACTGAGTATACTAATAGTTTAATAAATGACAAGTTTAATTCCCTTTAAGTTCTGACACTTAACTTACTTCTCTTTCTCATTATTTTGAGATTTAATAAAGTTTGTTTAGACACTAATGTCAAGCATCAACTATCTGTGAGGTGTTTATAACTCCAAAGATCTAGTCATCACTAGAATTTAGAGATCATTAGCTTCAACATCAGACATTTCTCATTTAGATTCCTATTATCCTACTCACTAGCCACATGACTTGGGAAAATCATTTAACCTCTTTCTGCTCCATGTTCCAATTTTATAACTTTGGCCTAATACTAATATGGTGGTTGTGTGAATTATAATATATTAAGTGCTTGCAATAGTACCTTAAGGAGAGTGAGTGATTCATAAATGGAAACTATTCTCAGGCCTCAATTTGGCCACATTTGTTTTCATGAGGCTCAATACTAAATTTGGCTCATCAGGCAAAATTATTACCTATAGAATGCCTTAATTATTGCTACTGCACAGGCTGAGAGGGGTGGTTTCTGTATTTAAGAAAACAGAAAAGTACTGTTACAGAAAAATCCTTTATACAAGGAGAAGTTTCATTTTATAATATCTTACATGGGCAAAAAGAGTCTTAATTATAATTCTAAATAAAGTAATTAACAAATTTATTATTTCTGCTTTCAGAGACAAATGCTTTCAACCCTGTTATATTTATACTTTTCAAATGCTCAAAAGACACAGTTCTGAAATGTATCTAATAATTTTATCAATGTCAATGAAGTTCTTCATTACCACTTGCGGTAAAAATATTTTTTCTCTCTCAGAGTTCTTGAAATCAAATATTCAGGAATGAAAATGTAATATATCTGTGCTGCTGAAAAAACTTGGGTTTTATATCTTTCCAAGAAAGGAAAACTTAATAACAGAAATTTTCGTCCTACACAAGGGTTAATTTATTTTATTTAATGATGTTTTGGCTTTTCTAAAGAATATTTTTAAATGTGTCAATAACTTTAAACTTTTTTATTAAAATCTGAATGACAGAGCAACAATATTTATGAATAAGAAAACTGACAGAAATGGGTGTCACTTAATCCATCAGTTTACGTGTCCTACTAAATTCTGTTTCTATACTTCTCTACTCCTTTGGAATGCCTCTTGCATCAAAATTCCTTCAAATTCTGATTTTAGAGATTACTGTTTTATAAACCTTGAATTAAAATGTAATGAGCTACGTATCAAAATACCAACGTTTGTTTTAGCTATCTGGAGTGTAAAATAAGTTTGCCATTGATCAATCATCTCCACACACAAAATAATAAAAACTAAACTCAATTTCTACTAATGTACATTTTATACCAAGTAATAATATAAATATCCCAATGTAGATGTCTAACATTGAATAAAAAGTAGGGAGTAGTTAAATTACTCTTTTTATTTTATTTTATTTTTTTGAGACAGAATCTTGCTGTCACCCAGGCTGAAGTGCAGTGGTGTCATCACAGTTCACTGCAGCCTCAATGCCCCAGGCTCAAGTGATTCTCCAACCTCAGCCTCCTGAGTAGTTGGGACTACAGATGTGTGCCACTATGCCCGGCTAATTTTTTTTTTTTTTTTTTTTGGTGGAGACGAACATTGGTCTCACTACATTGGTCTCAAACTGCTGGGCTCAAGGGACCCTCCCACCTTGGCCTCCCAAAATGTTGGGATTACGGGTGTCAGGCCACCACCACATCTTTTTAGATTACAGAAACTTGCACATCAAGTATTAAATAGGGCTATGGATCTAAAATTTCAGTTGTATGAGAATCATCTCAGGTGTGCTTTAAAATGAAAATTTGCTCATACTACCCATTTCAGAATTTCTGAGGT
Source organism: Colobus angolensis palliatus (assembly GCF_000951035.1). NCBI lineage: Eukaryota > Metazoa > Chordata > Mammalia > Primates > Cercopithecidae > Colobus > Colobus angolensis. The sequence continues at coordinate 399,737 of NW_012114966.1, read as the reverse complement.
GGTCTTAAACCAGAACATTCAATGAGGACTTAGGTGCTGCTAATGCAGTAGCATTAGCAGGTCTAAGGATAGGTTGACCATAGGCCCCAATTTGTCTGGAACAGGCTCAGTTTAGGTCTGTGATCTTGTATACTTACTTACAGCACCCCCTTTGCTCTCAAATTGTCTAAGATATTGGGTGATAACTTAGTTTTCCCTATATAGTAATTACAACTTGAAAAGAGCTGGCATAGGAGGAGCTTCATTATTGTTTCATGATTCTGACTTGAATTGAGGAATGTTAACTACAGATGCATATAAAGAGAGCTATTGGGCAAAACAGGGAAGTGTCTGTTCTACTCTCACCTCTCTGTTTTGAACTTGACAGCCTGTTTTGAATTTTACATTCTCTGGATCCCAGTGAGTTCATGTTTGCTAATGACCTCAAAAGATAAATTTATTACTAAGGTGTTCACAGCCCTTCTGAGAATTTGCGTATGATGAGAGCTTATACTCTGAGAGAGAATAGAGATTAATATGAAGGACTAAATTACCAATTCCATCAACACAGCCATCAATAATAAAGAATACATTTTATGATTATTGATGACATAGTAAATGCTTAGTAAGTACTAGCTCTAAGGAGACCGGAGGACTTAGGGCGGGGGACAAATGACATCTGTAGCCTCCCTCTATTCACATCAAATAATCAAATACCTGGGCCCAAGTTTAAATGACACATGAAACTTGAAAAATGTGCAAAGACAAAGATGCTTGAAAGTATAAGCCTATATTCAAGGTGAGTTGTGCTGATAGACAGATGTAGATAGGCTTAATGACAGGAGCTCAGAGACCATTCAAGTTTTGAAAGAAAATGACCCAAAAAAACTGGGCACGGTGACTCACACCTTTAATCCCAGCACTTTGGGAGGCCGAGGTGGGAAGATCACAAGGTCAGGAGTTCGAGACCAGCCTGGCCAAAATGATGAAACCCCATCTCTACTAAAAATACAAAAATTAGCCAGGCATGGTGGCACATGCCTGTAATCCCAGCTACTCAGGAGGCTGAGGCAGGAGAATTGCCTGAACCCAGGAGGCAGAGGTTGCAGTCAGCCGAGATCATGCCACTGCCCACCAGCCTGGGTGGTAGAAAAAGACTCCGTCTCAGAAAAAAAAAAAGAAAAGAAAAAGAAAGACAAAAAACATGTAATATTGTAGCATATTCCAAATGTGTGTTTTAAGAGAAAATTTAAAAATTAAAATATTTTGATTTAAATAAATGTTACTTGCATTTTCATAGTTATTATTGTGGCTCTATTCTCAAGGCCATTCTGATGTTTCTCCACTAAGTTTTTAATTAAGTAATACCTTGTAAAATATCTGACATGATATTAAATAAAATAGCTGAAAGAGAAAGAAAAATATAAACCACATAACAAAAACTCAACAGGCGAAATTTTTAAAACCGTAAATTAGAAAACAAACAAATAGCTTGCACTAAAGATAGAGTGTGGAAAACCACCATTTTGAAAGTCACATACTACAATTCAGGAAATATAACAGGTAGTGACATTAAAGAGGCAAATCTCATATCCAGATTTCTGCCTTGTGTTACAAATGAGCTGAGAGGAGAAAAATAGTTTTTTTAAAACCGGATTTCTGTCTTATGGATTACTAACAGAAAAAGTTAATTCTCATCTAAACTGATAAGGGTAACGTTTTAAGTCATAGACTATGAATTTCAAAATAACTCAAAATTTGGAATCTTTACATGGCTGATCATTTTATCACTAAATGGAGAAAATTTCAATTAAAAGGAGAATGTCTTCTTGAAGAAAGAAAACATTTGTTAAAAAAGTATTTTCTCCAATTTCTGTAAACAGAATTTCAAAAAACTTTCTAAGTGTAGACAAAATTTCAGTCAACATTTCCCGAATTATCTACATTGTCAGGCATTTAAAAACATGTTTTATACAAGTTGAAATGAAGGCTGTGTTTATAACATTTATTGACATAATTTGATTCCTAAAGTGGAGCAACCGTTCTCTAAAGTTTAGGGGAAGTTTCTTATCAAAATGATAGATACCGAGGGATCCTGAACAATCAGATGTTAACACAGTCTCCATCCAGAGAAATGTAGAGAACTACAAACTTAACAAGGTAACAATTGCTATATATTTTTGCTTGGGTTTCTTATAAACAATAAAAGTAGATTAAAATACTATGCATCATTTAGAAATAAATAAATGATAGTGATGTTAATGTTTAATGAATGACTAACAGCTAAATTGGTTTTCAAGTGTTATGGCAGCATAGCATCAGAAATTCAATGTCATTTTAATCACAAATTTAAATAAAATTGATTCAGCACCTAATAAATATCTATTTAATATACGATTTATAATTCTCACTAGAAGTCAAGACAATGTCGGCTCCAATATTAAGGGGTTTACTTTATAAGAAAAAAATCTGCTGGATTTCTAGAAAAATGAATAAAACTATTTGAATGGCCCCTGGGAGTAATTGAAAATATCTTTTAAGAAAAAATAAATAATTATATAAATAAATAAAATGCTAGAACAACCCACCTTCCCAGATAAATCTGAAGAAGCAGAGGGTTCTCCCGTTCGCTCTGTAGATCCAGCACAAGGAGAAAGGCCCGGGCTGAAAGCCATGAGGTCGGTCTTCGGTGGACCCTCCCCAGAGCACACCCTCTGCCTCCTCTGCTGCGAGTACGACCAACTCCCCACCTCGCTGGAACACACCAGCGTAGGCTTGCCCAGCCTGCACTCTCCCTCGGTGGGCAGCGCGGAGCACCGCAGCGCAGTGTACAGCAGCAGTGTGAGGACCAACAGGCTGGACACGGCGCAGATGGCGATGATCAGGTACACGTTGACATCCACCAGCGTCACCTCTGGGCCCGTGGCGCCCACTGACGCCCGCGACGATGCCTTTGGCGCCTGACCGCTGTCCACCAGCGACACCAGCACAGTGGCCGTGGCTGTCAGCGCTGGCTCCCCGTGGTCTTTCACCAGCACCAGTAGGCAGTGGCGCGGTGCGTCCGTCTCATCTAGGGCTCGTGTCGTGCTGATCTCGCCAGTGTACAACCCCACGCGGAACGGGATGCGCGCGCTGACCGTTTCTGGCTGCACCTCGTATGAAAGCCACGCGTTGTAGCCTGAGTCGGCGTCCACTGCGCGCACCTTCCCCACCACCACGCCGGCGCCCACCGACCGCAGCACCAGCTCGCTCACTGCGCCGTCAGTGCCCCTCATCCGAGGTGCCAGCAGCGCCGGCGCATTGTCATTCTCGTCCAGCACGAACACCTGCAGCGTCACGTTGCTACCCAGAGGCGGCACGCCCGCGTCGCGCGCGCTCACCTGGAACTGCAGCAGCTCCAGCTCCTCGTGGTCTAGCGGCTGCAGCGCGTACACCTTGCCGCTCTCCGCGTGCACCGATACGTAGCTCGACAGCGCGCGCTCGCCCACCCGCCGCTCCACCAGCGAGTAGGACACCAGCGCGTTCTCCTGCGCGTCCGCGTCCCCTGCCGACACCGTGAAGATGTGGCAGCCGGGTGGGTTGTTCTCCTTCACGAACACCGTGTACTCGGACTGCGCGAACGCTGGTGCGTTGTCGTTCACGTCGGCCACCTCCACAGACACGCTGGCCGTGGCCCATAGAGAAGGCGAGCCCCCATCCCGGGCGGTCACCACCAGCTCATAGGCCGACACACTCTCGCGGTCCAGGGCGCTGTCCAGCACCAACGAGTAGTAATTCTTGTAGGTGGACACCAGCTTGAAGGGGACATGGGGCGTCAGAGAGCAGGTCACTTGCCCGTTGGCATCTGCGTCTAGGTCAGTCACACTAATCAGGGCAATAACTGTCCCCAGTTGTGCGTCCTCTTTTACAGGAAGCGAGAGCGTTTTGATAATCAACTGTGGAGCATTGTCATTTACATCCACAACTTCCACAAGAACTGTACAATGACCAGCCAGTGGTGGGAAGCCTTTATCGACAGCCTCTACTGGGATCTTGTGTGCTCTACTTTCTTCAAAATCCATGTGTCCTATCACTGTGATTGCCCCACTTACGGGGTCCACGTGGAACTTGGATTTTATATCTGGAGAAACATCACTGGAGAAGGAGTAAATAATATCCCCATTCAAGCCTTCGTCTAAATCTGAGGCATTGGGGTGAATCACCAGCGTTCCGATAGAAACGTTTTCTGGTAATTTCACCGTATAGAGGGTTCTGTCGAACACTGGGGCATTGTCATTGACGTCCAGTACTGTGATGAGTAACTGAACGGTGCCAGTCAGTTCAGGTTTGCCTCCATCGGTGGCCGTGAGCAATAAATGAAGCTCCGGAGCTTTTTCTCTGTCTAAAAGTTTTCGTAATACAAGCCCAAGAGGTTTTACCTCCTGGTTGCTGGTTGGCACGTCCAGGGAGAAATACTCACTGGGGCTCAGTCTGTAAGTGAGCAAGGCGTTGTCCCCAATATCTGCATCAGACGCGCCCTCTAGTGGAAACCGAGAGTCAAGCGGCCTGGATTCCGCGATGAACAGGTTCTTTTGTGTCGCTGGGAACACGGGAGGGTTGTCGTTAATGTCCTTCACCTCCACGTCCACATGGAAAACCTGCAGCGGCCTGTCCACGATCACCTCCAGGTGGATGCTGCACTCCGCGCTCCGCCTACACAGCTCCTCGCGGTCGATCCGAGAATTCACAAACAAAATGCCATTCTGCAGATTTACCTCCAGAAGGTCCCCGCGGCCTTTGGAATCCAACTGGAACAGGCGCGGCACCAGCTCCCCCAGCTCCAGCCCCAGGTCCTGCGCAATGCGGCCCACGAAGGTGCCGCGTTTGGCTTCCTCCGGGACGGAGTAGTGGAGCTGGCCGCTCCCTACCACCCACATCGCCAGGATCAGAAGCGAGAGCAGTAGAGGCTGACCCTCTGGATCTCCTCGACTTGAGTACAACATTTCAAATACTCAGCCTTCTTCTAATTAGTGAAAACTGCCTTCAAATTAGGAGAAATCATCTGATTTCGTCAGTCCCCTTCTGCTGTGTTCGCCATTGTTCAGCATAGAGAGAGTGAAAAAGAATTGAGCCTCTTTCCCGTGGGAAAAGGGCTGTATTTGTCTGGATTCAGAGAGAACATCGCGGCAAAGAGTGACATCACGTGGCCCAAAGTGTAAGTACATATTTTATGAATAAAAATTTCACAACTATTCTGCAAAACTTGTTTCATTTTCTTAATTTTTTCTTAAGTAATCATTGTTGAAACAGAAGATCCCGTTTCTCTTGCTGGAGCCTTCTTAGCAGACTGACCACCTCTAAAAGTTTTGTATGACCTTGATTGTGGTTTTCTCATCCCTGAGAAAACTCTCCACTTAAGTTTTAAATAACGATAGAAATGAAGTAACTGTTAAAATGATTCCATTGAGCAATCGTGAATTTGAAATTACAAAATTCCTTTGTTCTGGAATTCACAATCTCCCATATGGCTCGAAATGGGATTCTGGTGTAAGAGAAATCCAGGAGTTGCAATCTCTAGTGAATATAGGAGCCCAGAAATCTACTGATGAAAAAGAAACTTGGTCATTTCTGGGGAAAGGAATCAAGAAAAAGGAGCAACCAACTGAGGTAGTTTTCTTGAGTAATTCTATGAATTGAAAAGGTAGAAAATATTGCAAGAAAAGCGAGAATTGACTTTAAGGTCTTGCGTTGCGTGGGGAGAAAATATATTTTTCTCTTTTGTAGCATTTATACAATCTGTTTCCAGAAATGTGTTTGTTTGATTCTTTCTAAGCTTTATCATTTATGAATAATCTCTTCTTTGTAATCTCCAGTATAGTTTGTATTATATGTTATTACAATATATTTTGATTTCATTATTACTCATCCTTAGTACTCAGGGCAATTTCTGTTTTTAAAGTTATGCTTGAGATTATTTACCTGCCTAAGTTCTACGAAGTTCTCTTGTGAGTTTTACTATCTTATTCCAACGTGCAAGTCGATTAATTAAATCTAGATTTTACTGTATCTCAAGCCTAAAGGCAAAATCGTGACAGTTTATTGTACCATTAATGTTTTTGCATGTTTATCTTTTATTTCATATTTCTACTGATAACAGCCTAAGAGATGCTTTTAACAATTGCTTCTGGCCTTGATTATTGCAGTAGCTTCTGAGTTTGTCTTCCCGTTCAACCTTCTTTTAAAAGTCGTGATTTATTTTGTTCAAGGTAGTTTAATAGTTCCCAAATACTTCTAAAGAATGGCCAAATTCCTTAATCACTCACAGCCATTTAGTTTATTACTCAAAAATCAAGGGATCTTCTTACATTGGTTTTCCTGCCTTCATTCTCTGCAGACTGTGTGTTTTAAAAAGGGGACTTTTCTATCTGTCATATTGGTGCTTTTCTGTGTCTTCCATTTTCCTTATGTTTTCTCCTTCCAAGAAATGTCTATTATTCTCAATATTCTCCCAGGGGGAAACTTACTTATTTAAAAACCACTGAAACACATCATGCCCTTTCAAGTATTTCTTCAAAAATTCAAATAGGAAATGATTGTCTTTCAACTTCAACCTCACTCTGATTTACCTCTTTTGTACCTGTTACATTATCTTGCCTTGCATTGTTGTGACTCTTATTCTTTATTTGACCTCAAATTTTAAAGCCAGAGGCTGGGTCTCAATAATAATTCCGGACATAAAGATATGCTGTTAGAAATCTGTAAGGGTCCTATTTAATGTTTAATGAAGACTAGTTATTACAATCTTCTCTACTTCCTAAGAAAGCATTTTAGGCTGGATGCAGTGGCTCATGCCTGTAATTCCTGCATTTTGGGAGGCCGAGGTTGGTGGATCACGAGGTCAGGAGATCGTGACCATCCTGGCTAACACGGTGAAACCCTATCTCTACTAAAAATACAAAAA
>NW_012114966.1:383945-392148 GCF_000951035.1 Colobus angolensis palliatus | reverse complement strand
AAAGAAAAGAATTTTAAAAGGCTATTCTACAACACTTTACATAAATGGTCTACTTAATTCATAGAACTACAACATAAATTGACTTCAAATCATCATCAAAATATTATCGTATACTTCTTTTTAAGAAAAATACTATTAATGGAAAGAAACATACAAAGATCTCAAACACCTACTCAGCCCTTTGCAGGGTCTCAGGCAACTTTTAAATATGGGAAACACACAACTACCAAGGTAAGATAGTCCACACATTCATTCCTTGGAAGGACTTTAACCATTCCAGAAAATTTTTTTCCACATAGGTGGTATTAACTTGACTTTCCTAAACTCATAATAACCTTTAGATTTTTTTCATTCCACCACACAACATTCAAAGTATTGAAACATCCTAGGTTAATCTAAAAATGACTTTATAAAAGATAATTTTACATAAAAATAAGATTAATATGGAAGGCCATAATCACTTTCTGACATTTTAGGTTTGCTTTTGCAATCACTAACTTCTTTTCTCTTAAGAATGATAACTAAATTTTATTATGTACCTATCACTTGCCAGACTTTATTCTTGATAATTTGTAACTATTAACTTACTTGATACAAAAAGTATACGCAGTAGAATTCACATTTATCACACATACATATAAAGCCAAGGAACTGAATAACAAATCCTTTACCAAAGACTACATATACAAAAGTTGGTAAAGGGAGGACTTGAAATAGAGAGCTTCAGAATCCACAATACTTAATAACTAACTTCTGGCACATTTCAATCCCAGAAATACTTAATAACTAAAAGCATCACCATAATTAGAGCAGTGAAAAGTATTAATGTACGAGAAACAGGTTTAGACTATCTCATTGTGAAAGCACAATCCCAAATTCAAATATCAATTAGAGAGATATTTGAAGAAACACAGAACTAAAATGACTTAAATGATAAGTTGCCAAATACAATGCTAGGTGGTGGAAAGAATCCTTCTATTTATGATATTTTGTAAAAGTCAATTAAATGTTTAGGAGAATTCAGTAATTAAAGTAATACCCGAGAACCAAATAGACATAAACAGGACAGGAAATATTACTTACACAAAGGAAAAACTCCACATATTATTCAAACAGGATAATAAAGATAAGCATATTTTTTAAAGTCCTTAAAGGACTAAAATGAAAACAACTTGCTTTTATGTAATATGTTCTAATAGTCAAATAAAATGTTAAACATGGACAGGTATTAAGAGAACTGTAAAATCAACTACAAAATAATTCTGCTTTGAGGTTACCTTCAGGTGGACAAGGGGGATAAAACATGGCCATAAATGATTACATTGTTGGTTCTTAAGTGATTAAAAGATTTAAAACAATGCTAATAACAAACTGTAAGAATTCAGAGTCCCAGAAATCCTTCATTCCCTTCCATCAAGTTCCACCATTTCCTCCAAAGCAATATGCTCGAAGTCTAATGGGTATTTAATATCAAGGCAGGTGGAACAGTCACAAGAAGCAAAGGTAAAAAGACAAGAAGAAAGAAAAGAAAGAAAACATTGAAAGACACCAAAATAAAGTATCTTGGATTTTTCAAAGATTTATCCCATAAAGCTAAATATTTTTACACAAACTAATGGACTAATCCCAAATATTCTGTATAATAAAGATTTATAAATTATATGTTTGGTTTGCAAGAATGAAATTACCATGTATAGTGTTTCTGATGAAAACATTTTTCTAAGTCATATTAAATATCACTTTAATGTGGAATATTGAGAAGATTCCAACTCATGAACAAAGGATTGAATGATTAGAGTTTAGAAGATACTTGCAAGAGTAAAGTAATCATTTTCTAAACATAGAGGCTCAAAAAATGGTAAGTTGTCGACAACACCACTGTAAAAATCATGTAGAATAAAAAACACGTCTCCAAATAGTAAAATGGTCTAAATAATGACTTAAAAGAAGCATTACAAATCCCTTCCCTCTTGATTTTACTTTTTTACTAGTTTATAAAAAAATTAGGAAGTATTTGAAAACTATCACATTTTGAAAAACACTATTATTCTGTATTTTATCACTACATTGCTTAAAACGGCAATAGTGAAACACCAAAAATATTTGTGACCACCAGACACCAGAAAGTCAGAAAATAAGATGAATAAACTGAGATGTTAAAGTGAATAAAAGTAAATATAACGACAACATATTTAAAACATGCATTTCAAAGTACAGCGTATGGAGTAAGATTAAGAGTTCAGTGCCTAAGGACAAAAGAATAAATGTTTTGGGGGAATACATTCACCAAAGATCAAAATGCCCTGGACGTTGTTAGAGCATTGTTCAGAGAAGACGGCTGTAAGGCAGGCCAAAATAAATGTTCAGTAAAAAAAAGGATATCATCCAGCCATAACTTGAGTTTCAAGATAGACCCAACTTGTGGAGAATGATTAATACTGTATTATGCCACTAAGAAAATTCAATTAATTATAAAATGTTTCTAAAAACTAAAACAATCTTTAAATTTTCACTATATAATACGGTGAAAAATACATATGAAACACTTTTAAAGTAATTACAATTTCCACAAATAGAATTTATGAGTTCTAAATTTAAATGGACTTACTTTGAGGCCATGATCAACATTTAAATCTTGCTGTTCGCCGACATCAACTGATCCCAGATCAGGAGGAAGGCTGGGGCTGAAGGCCATGAGGTCCGTCTTCAGTGGCCCCTCACCAGAGCACACCCTCTGCCGCTGTTGCTGCGAGTATGACCAGCTTCCCACCGCACTGGAGCACACCAGAGTGGGCTTGCCCGCCGGGCACCCACCCTCAGTGGGCGGCGCTGAGCACCACAGCGCAGTGTACAGTAGCAGTGTGAGCACCAGAAGGCTGGATACCACGCAGATGGCGATGATCAGGTACACGTTGACATCCACTAGCGCCGCTTCGGGACCCACAGCGCCAGTCCAAGGCCTCGAAGACGCCTTTGGAGCCTGGCCGCTCTCCACCAGCGACACCAGCACCGTGGCCGTGGCCGTCAGCGCCGGCTCACCATGATCCTTCACTAGCACCAGCAGGCGGTGGCGCGGAGAGTCCGCTTCGTCCAGGACACGAGTCGTGCTAATCTCGCCCGTGTACAGCCCCACGCGGAACGGGAACCGAGCTCTGCTTGCCGCTGGCTGCAGCTCATACGAAAGCCACGCATTGTAGCCCGAGTCGGCGTCCACTGCGCTCACCTTTGCTACCACGTGGCCCGCACCCACCAACCGCGGCACCAGCTCGCTCACAGCGCCGCCAGTACCACCCACCCGAGGCGCCAGCAGCACCGGCGCGTTGTCATTCTCGTCCAGCACGAACACCTGCAGCGTCACGTTACTGCCCAGAGGCGGCACGCCTGCGTCGCGCGCGCTCACTTGGAACTGCAGCAACTCCAGCTCCTCGTGGTCCAGCGGCTGCAGCGCGTACACCTTGCCGCTCTCCGCGTGCACCGACACGTAGCTCGACAGCGCGCGCTCACCCACCCGCCGCTCCACCAGCGAGTAGGACACCAGCGCGTTCTCCTGCGCGTCCGCGTCCCGCGCAGACACTGTGAAGATGTGACAGCCTGGCGGGTTGTTCTCCTTCACGAACACCGTGTACTCGGACTGCGCGAACGCTGGTGCGTTGTCGTTCACGTCGGCCACCTCCACAGACACGCTGGCCGTAGCCCACAGCGAAGGCGAGCCCCCGTCCCGCGCGGTCACCACCAGCTCATAGGCTGACACGTTCTCGCGGTCCAAGGCGCTGTCCAGCACCAACGAGTAGTAATTCTTGAAGGTGGACACCAGCTTGAAGGGGACATGGGGCGTCAGGGAGCAGGTCACCTGCCCGTTGACACCTGAGTCAAGGTCGTTCACGCTAATTAGGGCGATGACAGTACCGAATTGAGCGTCTTCACGTACAGGTAAGGATAAGGAAGTCAATGTTATCTCAGGGACGTTATCATTTTTATCCAAAATTCTCACTAAAACAGTGCAATGACCCGCCATGGGAGGATGGCCTTTGTCCGTTGCGTCAATGCGGATTTTGTATAAATTTACTTGTTCAAAATCCAAATTACCCCGAATCACTATTTCTCCTGTATTTCGATCTATGCTAAAGTTGTCAATAACCATATTTGCAACAAGGCTATTAAAAGAGTATGAAATTGCCCCATTCGCTCCTTCATCCCGATCAGAAGCATTCAGTCTGATAACTATTGTTCCGTTGTCTGCGTTTTCGAATATTCTTACTTCGTATTCAGGCTGCTCGAAAGTGGGAGCATTATCATTCACATCCAGCACTGTGACCAGCAGGTGAACACTGCCTGTAAGCTCAGGTTTGCCGCCATCTGTGGCTGTCAGGAATAAGCTGTGTGCAGGAGCATCCTCTCTGTCCAAGGATTTTCTTAATACGAGCTCAACCAGTTTATTCTCATCATTCTTTGAATTCACATCTAGCATGAAGTAATCATGAGAGCTAAGCCTGTAGGTTAACACGGAGTTAGCTCCAACATCTGCATCAGACGCGCTCTCTAGCGGAAACCGAGAGTCTGGCATTCTGGATTCTGAAACAAATAGCTTTTGCTCTTTTACCGGGAACACTGGCGGGTTGTCGTTAATGTCCTTCACTTCCACGTCCACATGGAAAACCTGCAGCGGCCTGTCCACGATCACCTCCAGGTGGATGCTGCACTCCGCGCTCCTCCCGCACAGCTCCTCACGGTCTATCCGAGAATTCACAAACAAAATGCCATTCTGCAGATTTACCTCCAGAAGGTCCCCGTGTGTTTTGGACGCCACCCGGAACAGGCGCGGCACCAGCTCCGCCAGCTCCAGCCCCAGGTCCTGCGCGATGCGGCCCACGAAGGTGCCGTGTTTGGCCTCCTCGGGGACAAAGTAATGGAGCTGGCCGCTCCCCACCTTCCAGGCTGCTAGGAGCAGAAGCGAGAGTACTAGTCGCCGGGATCCCAGGTCTCCTCGCCAGTGACAAACCATGTTAAATAGTCGTTTCCTATCAGAAAATCTTATCTTAATATAAAGATGAACGACTGTACTTTCTGGCGTCTTTTAATTCAATTCCGCTGCCTCTCCCATTGTTCAGCCTTTAGAGACAGATGCTGTCAGAGGAACGACTTTGAACCTTGGCTAACCAGAACTTCTTGGTAGACAGCGACATCATGTGGCTTCAAAAGGTAATGATTACATGAATTACTTCCGCAATACCTGGGTTCTTTCATGCACTTTCTATTTCTTTATCATACTTTAATAGTAAATCCTTAACTTTATCAATTGCAGAGGTATTCATACTGTCTGGCTCCTTACATTAGTTTCATCTAGGGATTTCTTCTTCATAAGGAAAGGAATTTCTTCCCAATATTTTAAATATCGTATCAATTAATAATAAAGTATGACCTGTATGTCATGGATATCAGAAATGTAAACTGTCCTCCATAGTTTCGTGTGGAAGAAATGCATTAATATTTATTTGGTCACCAGAAACACTGGCATATATTACTCTGAAGTGAGCATATAATTCTAACTTTTCTGCATTTCATCTTCTTGTGTTCTTATTGTTAAATTTCTGCTTTTCTTTATTCAATAAATGTCAAATTGCCTGAACAGTTTTACTTACTAAAGTAATAAAAATGTATGTGCATATTCTTTACACTATTTCCCGATATCTCTATAGCTTGTTAAATTCAGCCTTTCACTTAAAACATTTTCCTCTATGATTTCTCTGACATGTCAAACTCTAGTAGTATTTCCACCATTGGCTTGTTTGTTAGTTCTTCATCTTTCTTCTGCTCCAAAAAGTGAGTATTTTCCAGAATTATGCCTTTAACCTTTTTTCCCCAATCTTTTTATTTAACATTTCTATTTCCAGGGCTTTAGACTAGCCTATTATTTGAAGTATTCTTAACTCCATATCTGCAACCCCCTATTTTCATTTTCTACCTGACATTTTAACCTGTATACCCTAACATTGCCTAGAAAATGAGTCAACCGAAGTTAGAAGAATATCTAATCAATAATCACACAAAACCCAAATCATTAAAAAAATCACAATTTTTATAGCATGGCGATTCTCCACACTTACTCATATGTATTTTTATGATTTCTTTTCCCTTGCCTACCATATTTAAAGTTTGTATACATTCCATCTCTCCTTTCATGTGAGAATTTCTGTCTTTATTAGTACAGCTTTCACTCGATTGCACTAAAATCTTCAGCAAGTTTATCTTTCTATTGACCAATTGTCAAGACATTAGACTTCCATCTGGGAGACAGGCTACATGACCATGAGCCAATCTTCTCAATGCTAAGGCTAACCGCTTTCCAATATGAGTCATATTTTACAGAAAACATGTTGTCTCTTTCTTGGTACACTCTTTGTTCAAGGTTTTTCTTCTATTACTTCATCTTTATGTGTCAAAATTCTATTCATCTTTCAAAGTCCACCTCAAAAGTAAATTCTCCATGAATGCCTTCATTGTAGATGATTAAGAGCTCCTCTGAATTTCTACAAAATTCTTACCAAAAACGAAGGTAAAATAGGAAAGGTGAATAAGGGCATTTTCTGTGAAGAAATTTAAATTTCTCATCACATTATTTACACAAAAAATATTTCTGTAGTCGACTCTAAATAGTAGCAAACAATTTGTAAAGAAAATAGTATTTCTCGATATTTCAGGAGTTTGAGACCAGCCTGGGCAACGTGGTAAGACCCCATCTCTACAAAAAATACAAAAATTAGCTGAGTATGGTGGTGTGCGCCTGTAGTCCCAGCAACTTTGGAGGCTGAGGTAGGAAGATCACTTGAGCCCAGGAGGCAGAGGTTGCAGTGAGCCCAGATTTTGCCACTGCACTGCATCCTGGGCTACACAGTGAGACCCTGTCTCAAAAATAATAATAATAATGATAATAATAATTGATGAATACAGTTTGGGTGGCTAAGGAGGATCCCCTATCGACTTCAAGTATTTCCCAATTTAGGGAATTCCTATTTAGGGTATTTAAAACTTTCTTAATAATATGCTAGGAAGGTTTTAAATATACATGCATGTAAGCATAAAAACAAAGCAATGAAAACAGAATTACAATTACCATCTTTGAAGTTCAAAGATATTTATAGATTTTTCCACAAAACAATATTCTTTCAACAACAGCAGCAAACTTGGTCTGCTTGTGGTGAATGACATATTACTGCTCAATGGTAAATAATTATATTGATTACCAAACAGATTTTTGACTTTGTATACCTCTACCCTTATTCACGTTGAAAAGAAAACAGTAACATCCTAAAATAATTTCCTAAAGCATATTAGAATATTAGGAACCGTGAAAATTGATCATCAGTTCTGGGTTTTATTTTATTTTATTTTATTATTTCATTTTATTTTATTTTTGAGGCAAGGTATTGCTCTGTCACCTAGGCTGGAGTTCAGTGTCATGATAACTGCACTTGGAGCTCCTAGGCTCAAGTGATCCTCCCACCTCAGCCTCTTGAGTAGCTGACACTACAGACACACATCACCATGCACAGCTAATTTTACAAAGTCTCTACAAAAGATGCACAAGCTGGTCTCAAACTCCTAGACTGAAGGAATCCTCCTGACTCAGCCTCCTGAAATGCTGGGATTAGAGGTGTATGCCACCACGCCCAGTTAACTATATTTTTTTAACCAACCAAATTATTTGTAAAAATTTTTTTAAAGTCTGGACAATTAAGTTATTGTTTCATTAATGTCCCTAATACACTACTGGATTAATAAATCATGATATATCCATAAAACAAAATAAGATGCAAATACTTTTTAAAATAAGAAAGCAAATAATCAAAAAGAAGGAATAAGCGCTAATGAAATAATATGCCACAAAACCCAATATATAATTTAGGCTGGATGCAGTGGCTCATGCCTGTAATCCCAGCACTTTGGGAGGCTGAGGCAGGCAGATCACTTGAGCCCAAGATTTCGAGACCAGCCAGGGTAACATGGTGAAACTCTGTTTCTACTAAAAATATATATATATATATTTAGCCCAGCATGGTTGCCAGCGTCTTTAATCTCAGCTACTTGGGTGACTGAAGCATGAGAATCGCTTGAACCAGAGAGGCGGATTTTGCAGTGAGCCGAGATCGCACCACTGCACTCCAGCGAGGGCGACAGAGTAAAACTCTGTCAAAAAAAAAAAAAA
>NW_012114966.1:357461-383528 GCF_000951035.1 Colobus angolensis palliatus | reverse complement strand
GAAGGAAGGAAGGAAGGAAGGAAGGAAGGAAGGAAGGAAGGAAGGAAGGAAGGAAGGAAAGGAAGGAAGGAAGGGGCAAATTCTAAAATATATATATATAGGCAATTTACAATTTGGCGATTGTAAATAAGTATAAATATATATATAATTTGGCAATAATAATCTTGGAATATACAAAAAAAACTAAAACCGCTTCAGAAATTCGAAAAGGTAAAGTGAATGGTTTGGAGTTGGAGGAGACAAAGAGATTTTTACTATGTACTAGATTTCCCTCTTTGAAATTTTCAATGTGAATGTATTTCTTATACAAACAAGGAACAAAATAAAAAATACTATTGAACTGCTATTTAAACTATTTTTAAATTGTTCATATTGATTCGAACATGGCAAATACATTTCAACAAAGTAAGTTAAAAAGAAGTCAGTACTACACAAATATGATAAAAAGAAGACAAATAGATGTAAAAGAAATGTTTAAAATTCAAGTTCTAAATATAAAAAGGCAAAATTGAACAGATGATTTTGACACATATATTTTATAAAATGAGGACAGTACATAGAATAAAATATTAGGTAAAAATATATATTGAAATTTGTTTATCATAGCATTTATAAGTATTATCAAAATATGGAAATGTAAACACTTGATTTTGTAAATACACTATAGAAGAAAGGTGAATCCATTGTTCCAGTTAGCAAAGTCCTTCTCCAAAAATAGAGAGTAGCCAACATAAACCATAGATTTTGATCTACAGTATTACGTATCCCAAAAGTGTATATTAAAAGTACTTCCAAATAATTAGTGCAAATACAGCATAACACTAAAAAATAATAATTATGTACAAAGTTATCAACTAAAAAAGAAATTATGAAAGAAAATTTAAGGAGACAAATTGAACTAATTATTTTAAAAGTGTTGGAAGCAAGATTATTTATGACTCACATTGTCTGAAGAGGAGGGACCCTGAGGAAGGCTGGGACTGAAGGCCATGAGGTCTGTCTTGGGTGGGCCCTCCCCAGAGCACACCCTCTGCGGCCTCTGCTGGGAGAATGACCAGCTCCCCACCGCGCTGGAGCACACCAGAGTGGGCTTTACCAGACCACATGCACCCTCGGAGGACGGCGCTGAGCACCGCAACGCCGTGTACAGCAGCAGGGTAAGCACCAACAGACTGGACACGGAGCAGATGGCGATGATCAGGTACACGTTGACATCCATCAGTGTCACCTCTGGGCCTGCAATGCCCACCGATGCCCGCGACGACGCCTTTGGTGCCTGGGCGCTTTCCACCAGCGACACCAGCACGGTGGCTGTGGCTGTCAGCGAGGGCTCCCCATGGTCCTTCACCAGCACCAGAAGGCGGTGGCGCGGTGCGTCCGTCTCATCTAAGGCTCGGGTAGTGCTGATCTCGCCAGTGTACAGCCCCACGCGGAACGGGATGCGTGCACTGGCGGTGACAGGTTGAAACTCGTACGAAAGCCACGCGTTGTAGCCTGAGTCAGCGTCAACTGCACGTACCTTCGCCACGACATGGCCCGAGCCCACAGACCGCGGCACAAGCTCGCTCACAGCGCCACCAGTGCCACCCACCCGAGGCGCCAGCAGCACCGGCGCATTGTCGTTCTCGTCCAGCACGAACACCTGCAGCGTCACGTTGCTGCTCAGAGACGGCACGCCCGCGTCGCGCGCGCTCACCTGGAACTGCAGCAGCTCCAGCTCCTCGTGGTCTAGCGACTGCAGCGCGTACACCTTGCCGCTCTCCGCGTGCACCGACACGTAGCTCGACAGCGCGCGCTCGCCCACCCGCCGCTCCACCAGCGAGTAGGACACCAGCGCGTTCTCCTGCGCGTCCGCGTCCCCCGCCGACACCGTGAAGATGTGGCAGCCCGGTGGGTTGTTCTCCTTCAAGAACACCGTGTACTCGGACTGCGTGAACGCCGGCGCGTTGTCGTTCACGTCGGCCACCTCCACAGACACGCTGGCCGTGACCCACAGTGAAGGCGAGCCCCCATCCCGCGCGGTCACCACCAGCTCATAGGCTGACACGCTCTCGCGGTCCAGGACGCTGTCCAGCACCAATGAATAGTAATTCTTGAAGGTGGACACCAACTTGAAGGGGACGTGGGGCGTCAAGGAGCAGGTAACCTGTCCATTGACTCCAAAATCTCGGTCAAACACGCTAATCAAAGTGATGACTGTACCTGGCTGGGCATCTTCTGAAATAGGGAGAGACAAGGAAGTGAGAGTCAACTGTGGAGCATTGTCATTTACATCCACAACTTCCACAAGAACTGTACAATGGCCAGCCAGTGGTGGGAAGCCTTTATCGACAGCCTCTACTGGGATCTTGTGTGCTCTACTTTCTTCAAAATCCATATGTCCTATCACTGTGATTGCCCCACTTACGGGGTCCATGCGGAACTTGGATTTTATATCTGGAGAAACATCACTGGAGAAGGAGTAAATAATATCCCCATTCAAGCCTTCGTCTAAATCTGAGGCATTGGGGTGAATCACCAGCGTTCCGATAGAAACGTTTTCTGGTAATTTCACCGTATAGAGGGTTCTGTCGAACACTGGGGCATTGTCATTGACGTCCAGTACTGTGATGAGTAACTGAACGGTGCCAGTCAGTTCAGGTTTGCCTCCATCGGTGGCCTTGAGCAATAAATGAAGCTCCGGAGTTTTTTCTCTGTCTAACGGTTTTCGTAATACAAGCCCAAGAGGTTTTACCTGCTGGTTGCTGGTTGGCACGTCCAGGGAGAAATACTCACTGGGGCTCAGTCTGTAAGTGAGCAAGGCGTTGTCCCCAATATCTGCATCAGACGCGCCCTCTAGTGGAAACCGAGAGTCAAGCGGCCTGGATTCCGCGATGAACAGGTTCTTTTGTGTCGCTGGGAACACGGGAGGGTTGTCGTTAATGTCCTTCACCTCCACGTCCACATGGAAAACCTGCAGCGGCCTGTCCACGATCACCTCCAGGTGGATGCTGCACTCCGCGCTCCGCCCACACAGCTCCTCGCGGTCGATCCGAGAATTCACAAACAAAATGCCATTCTGCAGATTTACCTCCAGAAGATCCCCACGGAATTTGCACACCGCCCGGAACAGGCGCGGCACCAGCTCCGCCAGCTCCAGCCCCAGGTCCTGCGCGATGCGGCCCACGAAGGTGCCGTGTTTAGCCTCCTCGGGGACCGAGTAGTGGAGCTGGCCTCTCCCCGCCTCCCAAGCTGCTAGAATTATAATAAACAGCAGTAGATGTCGGCCCCCTGGGTCGTATCCACTCCGGCACACCATTTCAGATTATTGGCGTTTTTTTTTTCTAGTCAGCAAAACCTGCCTCCGAATTTATAGGAATGTTTTTATCCCTTCATTTCAATCTCGATGTGTGGCCATTGAGGTGCATCTGAAGAGTGAAAGAGAGTGGAGCGTCTTTCCAGTGCGAACAGGAATGACTTCCTTTTGTTGATTATGAAAGAATTTGCGGTAAAGAGCGACATCATGTGGCCCAAATGGTAAGTAAGAATTACAAACTATTAATCGGTTGAAAAGTTTTATTTCAAACTCTGAATTTTTTTCTTCATTGTTGTTAAAGGTTAAAATAGCATTTCTCATGCTTGTTAGAAGCATTCTTAGGCGACTGATGGCTTTTGAATACTTAGCGTGAACATAATTGTAGCTTCCTCATGCCTTAGAAAAACTTTTTTTCACACAGTTTTTAAAAAAGACAGAAACCTAAGTGACAACATGAATCTAAACAACTGCAAGTTTAAATTCCTTTGATCTGGATCCCAGGAAACTTCATATTCTTGATTCAGTACTCCTTGTTAAGAAAAATCCTGTACTCTTTTAGGGACCCAGGATCTCAAGGATCTACTGATTGATGAAAGAGAAACTTAGAAAGGGGTGTGTGTGTGTGTGTGTGTGTGTGTTTTCTTTTTAGGAGGCAAGAAACGTTAGCACCTATCCAGACACTTTTCTTGGGAAAACAAAATAAGAGAAGGTTTGGGGAATCTTTCAAGGGGAAGAATTTGAATCATGTGAACTTTCTGAGGAGGAAGTATTCTGAATTTTTTGCTTTAGCAGAATCTATATATATTGTTTCAGGAGTTCATGATTTTATATTTGTTTCCTCATTCTATCCTTTCAAACATTTGTGTGTTATGATATATGCCTATTTATACAATCTCAAATATGATTTGTATTATTTCTTTTATAATATAAGTTTATTAGATAAATTTCAGTGCTCAGCCATCTCACATAAAGCAGCCCTTTGATCAAGTCTTGAGTTATTTCATCCTTTTTGGATCTACCTTACCGTGTTAGTTTTCTTGAATGTTTCACTCCAATGTTCCCAACGGCAATGTAAAATAATTGTGTCTGTATTCAGATGTTTTCCTAAATAAGTTTTCATAATTGCTGCTTTCCTGGAGTATTGCAGTGGCTTCTTATTGTGTAACCTGTCCATTCCTATTTCATTCTCCTTCATTTAATCCTTGCAGTCATTTTCCTTAAACACTTTTGATTCCCATTGCTTCACACTTTTTGACAGCTTTCAAACGACTTTTGAAGAGTGTCAAAATTACTTGTCTAGTACTCAAAGTTACCCGGAAGGTTTTTCTCATATTACTTTTCTTGCTTTATATCACAGTCTCTCTTATAGGAACCATGTGCTTTACCCAAAGTTGACTATTCCTTATTTCTAGGTACATTTGGAATTTTCCGTGTACTCACTTAAGTTACTCTGTTCTCAAGAATACCTATTAGTCTCCATATTCTCCCAGGGAAAACTCTTTCCATTTTATAACCAGCAAAACATCATGACTCTTCACGGACTCCTTCAACAAGGGAAAAAGGCAAATACTTTCTTTCTATTCCAATAATACTGTGATGTACCTTTCTAGCACCTCTTACAATATTCTTCCTTTTACTATCGTATTTATGTAGGATACTTATCTTTATTTATCTATTAAATTTGAAGCCAGGGACTGGGTCTTGTTAATTCAATGATTCTCAGCAGGCACAGTGTGATACTCTTAAAAGACCCCCCTAGAAACTTTTTTTAAAAATTTACTCATTAGCAATGCTACAGTTCTCTACTTCCTAAGAAAGTATGCTGTTTTGAGGTTGTTAGATATCATTATCTACACAAATGGCGATCTTCGGTATAATCAGAGACAATTCTGCCACTCTTAAGTATGTAGAGGTAGTTTTTGAAATTTTGGTGCAATATTAATTACATGCTTAAAAATTATCATGTACTTCTTTTAGAAAACAGAAAATACTACTAATGGTTTCTGCCATTTCAAGAATGGAAAATGCTCACATTAGGGAACACAAACCTCAACTCAGTCCTCTAATGGCCCTTAAGCAACTTTTAAATGTGGGCAAATACACCATTCATGCTTAACATAGTCTAATATTTCCTGGGAACGTGGACAACACAAAAAGTCAAAACCACCTTCAGGAAATCACTGAGGACTCAGCAGTTCAAATGTCTTTTGAATTCGTAAAACTTTTCCACTGTCCAAGTGGAATTTTCCACTTTGAAACACATTTTAAATTACTTTTAATGTGGAACATGGCATTTAAAATGTTAGAGACATCTCGGATTAATTTGGTAATTATGGCCTCACTATGAATAACAAAAAATCAATCTTTACATAAAATGAAAACAATATGGAATCCATAATGAGAGTTTCCTAACATAACATGACATGAAGTTTTTGTTTTCCTCTTCGGAAAACTAGTGGCAAATTTTATTAAGCACTTACTATTTGGCAAACACAGCTATAAGCACCTTACAGTATCAACTTACTAAAGCTTTATGAAAATTCTATCATTGAAACTAGTGTTTATCATACCAACTTTACAGAAGAAACTGAAATGGAGGTGAAACAATCCATCCACAAAACAAAATTGGTAGCAATGAACTTTAGGCAAGGTAGGATAGCACCAAAAGTCACACTTAATCACTACTTTTTGCTGCTTTTCATTTAAAGAAATAATGAATAACCAAGCATAGTGACTCACACCTATAATCTTAGTACTCTGGGAGGCCAAGGTGGGCAGATCACTTGCAACCAGTAGTTTGAGACCAGCCTGGGCAACATGGAGAAACCCCATTTCTACAAAAAAAAAAAAAAAAAAAAAAAAAAAAAGGCGGAGGGCATGGTGGTACTGTGTGTAGTCCCAGCTACTCCAGTGGCTGAGGTGAGAGAATCACTTGAGCCCAGGAACTCGAGGGTGCAGTGAGCCATTATTGCACCACTGTACTCCAGCCTGGGTGACAGAGCAAGACCCTGTCACACACACACACACACAGAAAATAGTGAATAGTTTAAATTACTGTGTAGAAACAATGAAAACATTAATACAAAAAATAGATTTAGACTCCACGAAGAGAAGACCATCAAATGAAATTCAAACAGAAATAAGAGAGCTGCAGTGCCAGAGGAATGCAGTTTTCATATAAATTTACTTGATCACAAAGTCCAAAATCTCTTGAATCACTATTTTTCCAGTATTTAGATCAGTAGTAAATAAATCAACCATAACAACCAGAGTATTCAGGCTGATAATTATTGTTTTTGTCCTTTATTCCTCAATGGTTTAAAAGGGGGGACAATAAATAAACACTATTGTCTCCTGGAACCACAAGTCTGAAAAGGGAACCACAGATAAAAAGTATGATGATCAGAGTTCTTACACAAAATGGATAAAATCAAAGTGTTAATAAAAGTCTCAGCAGAAAAACATTGAAATGGAAAGTGTAAAAGCATAATTGATACAGCGGTGCTCAAATATCAATATATGATCAAAAAAGAGTATATGTAAAAATATTTTCCTACAGTTCAAAGGCAAACAAATGAAAATCCTATATAATTAATCAGGAAAAAAATGCTGCTAAGAATCTGAATTAAAATGCAACAGAAAACGACATGTCCCAGAATATTTTGGTTTGAAGACAAAAATTCTGAGGTGCAGATTGTGGACAATGATTTCTAATTCCACTTAAATTATAAATATTAGAGAAGCAAAGAGATTATAATAAGAAACAGAATAAAATGAAAATACGTAAATTTTGTTAAATTAATTAAAATTAAAAACAGAAATATAGAAAACAAATCTGCGGAAAAATTATGAATTTAAAATAAAAATTAACTGTTAATTATGAAAATTCACTTACTTCGGCATCATGATCTTCATTTAAAGCCTGATTCTCCGCCCTACCCATAACAGGACAAGGTGAAATGCTGGGGCTGAAGGCCATGAGATCCATCTTGGGTGGGCCCTCCCCAGAGCACACCCTCTGCCGCCTCTGCTGGGAGTATGACCAGCTCCCCACCGCGCTGGAGCACACCAGCGTGGGCTTGCCCGCCGTGCACGCGCCCTCGGCGGGCGGCGCCGAGCACCGCAGAGCGGTGTACAGCAGTAGCGTGAGGACCAGCACGCTGGATACCGCACAGATGGCGATGATCAGGTACACGTTGACATTCACCAGCGCCGCCTCTGGCCCCGCGGCGCCCACCGACAACCGCGATGAAGCTTTTGGAGCCTGGCCATTCTCCACCAGCGACACCAGCACCGTGGCCGTGGCCGTCAGCGCCGGCTCACCGTGGTCTTTCACCAGCACCAGCAGCCGGTGACGCGGAGAGTCTGCTTCGTCCAGGACACGAGTCGTGCTGATCTCGCCCGTGTACAGCCCCACGCGAAACGGGAAGCGAGCGCTGCTTGCCACTGGCGGCAGCTCATACGAAAGCCACGCGTTGTAGCCCGAGTCGGCGTCCACTGCGCGCACTTTCGCCACCACTTGGCCCACACCCACCGACCGCGGCAACAGCTCGCTCACTGCACCACCAGTGCCACCCACCCGAGGCGCCAGCAGCACCGGCGCGTTGTCATTCTCGTCCAGCACGAACACCTGCAGCGTCACGTTGCTGCCCAGAGGCGGCACGCCCGCGTCGCGCGCGCTCACTTGGAACTGCAGCAACTCCAGCTCCTCATGGTCCAGCGGCTGCAGCGCGTACACCTTGCCGCTCTCCGCGTGCACCGACACGTAGCTCGACAGCGCGCGCTCGCCCACCCGCCGCTCCACCAGCGAGTAGGACACCAGCGCGTTCTCCTGCGCGTCCGCGTCCCGCGCAGACACAGTGAAGATGTGGCAGCCCGGCGGGTTGTTCTCCTTCACGAACACCGTGTACTCGGACTGCGCGAACGCTGGTGCGTTGTCGTTCACGTCGGCCACCTCCACAGACACGCTGGCCGTGGCCCACAGTGAAGGCGAGCCCCGGTCCCGCGCGGTAACCACCAGCTCATAGGCTGACACGTTCTCGCGGTCCAGGGCACTGTCCAGCACCAACGAGTAGTAATTCTTGAAGGTGGACACCAGCTTGAAGGGGACATGGGGCGTCAAGGAGCAGGTTACCTGCCCGTTGACACCTGAGTCAAGGTCGTTCACGCTAATTAGGGCGATGACAGTACCGAATTGAGCGTCTTCACGTACAGGCAAGGATAAGGAAGTCAATGTTATCTCAGGGACGTTATCATTTTTATCCAAAATTCTCACTAAAACAGTGCAATGACCCGCCATTGGAGGATGACCTTTGTCCGTTGCGTCAACGCGGATTTTGTATAAATTTACTTGTTCAAAATCCAAATTACCCCGAATCACTATTTCTCCTGTATTTCGATCTATGCTAAAGTGGTCAATAACCATGGCTGCAACAAGGCTATTAAAAGAGTATGAAATTGCCCCATTCGCTCCTTCATCCCGATCAGAAGCATTCAGTCTGATAACTGTTGTTCCGTTGTCTGCGTTTTCGAATATTCTTACTTCGTATTCAGACTGTTCGAAAGTGGGAGCATTATCATTCACATCCAGCACTGTGACCAGCAGGTGAACAGTGCCTGTGAGCTCAGGTTTGCCCCCATCTGTGGCTGTCAGGAATAAGTTGTGTGCAGGAGCATCCTCTCTGTCCAAGGATTTCCTTAATATGAGCCCAATTTGTTTATTGTCATCACTGTTTATTTTCACATCTAGCCCGAAGTATTCGCTAGGACTGAGTTTATAGGTTAAGATGGCATTTGAGCCCACATCTGCATCTGACGCGCCCTCCAGTGGAAACACAGAATCTGGCAGCCTAGATTCGTAAATCAGCACTCTTTGTTCCTCTACCGGGAACAAGGGCGGGTTGTCGTTAATGTCCCTCACCTCTACGTCCACATGGAAAACCTGCAGCGGCCTGTCCACGATCACCTCCAGATGGATGCTACACTCCGCGCTCCTCCCGCACAGCTCCTCTCGGTCTATCAGAGAATTCACAAACAAAATACCATTCTGTAGATTTACCTCCAGAAGGTCCTCGTGGTTTTTGGAGGCCATCCTGAACAGGCGCGGCACCAGCTCCGCCAGCTCCAGCCCCAGGTCCTGCGCGATGCGGCCCACGAAGGTGCCGTGTTTGGCCTCCTCCGGGACGGAGTAGTGGAGCTGGCCGCTCCCCACCTTCCAGGCTGCCAGGAGCAGAAACGGGAGGAGCAGACATTGCTTTCCCAATCTGTCTTCCGGGGTAAGCACCATGTCAAATACCTCTTGTTTTATTTCCATTAGAAGATCTTCCGCATAAAGATAAAATACTGTAAGTTCCGGAATTTATTAATCCAATTCTTCTGCGTCCGCCATCATTCAACAGTCAGGGAATGATGCAGTAATAGAAGAAATGTGAATGGTGGCTAGCTATAACTTCATGGTAGACAGCGACATCATGCGGCTCCAAAAGGTAAGAAATTAATTCACATAACAGTGCTATACTATATAATTTTAAAATGGTATCTTCTTTTCTCTACTTTTATAGTAAATCCTCCTCACGTTTGTAATTTGCACAGGCAGTGGTATCTTAGTACCCTTAGAGTAAGGGATCTAATTATTCACAGCTAAACAATTTTGCTACCAGTATTTGCAACATTAGTATCAGCCAGTTTAGCAAATTTAAGTGTTTAGGAAACTACTCTTTAAATCAGAAATGTAAACTATTCCACACACTTTTAGAAAAGAAACTTGCCCACACATGTCTGTCATAGGACATGCTATTATATAGTGCTCTAGGGAAAAATGTAACTTAAAATCATCAAATTTTGGTTGAATTTTTAAAACTTTATGGATTGTTGAAGTCCATGCTTTCTTTGTTCAACAAATATCAGACGCTCTTAAGGTTCTTTTGTGTAATGATGGAAGATAAAATTCTAGAACATATTCTTTATCACATTTAATTTATCTGCAGCTTATATTAGGATTCTCGCTTAAAATATTTTCTTTTCATATACTTTACCACTTCGATTCTAGTGGAATTTCTACCCATTGTGCTTTGCTGTTTTTGATTCTACAGCTGTTCTTAAATGATCTCGTTCTTTTCTCTCAACTTCAACCGTGTCCTATATCCTTTCCTTTAATTGTTCTCACTCACTTCCAAGTTTTGAATAAGACTTTTATTGAGGTACTTACAAATCCGTATCTTCATCCCTTCTTTCTATGTTTCTAATTGTCATTTTCACCTACACATGGTGACTCCTAGAAAACAGTTTGTTAAATATCAAAGCATGACCAATTATTAATAATCCCCAAATTCAAATTTTCAAATTCATATTTTTAATGACATGAGCATTTCCCATGTCATCTATATCACTTTTTAAATTACTCCTTTTCCCTGGCTTGCCTTATTCCACATCCACCTAAGTCCATCTGTCTTTTTTAAATTACTCCTTTTCCCTGGCTTGCCTTATTCCGCATCCACCTAAGTCCATCTGTCTTTCACGTGCTATCATATTTATCTTTATGAGTACAGCTTTCATTGAATTTTACTAAACCTAGAAATTCCAAGACATTTGAGAAACTTCTAGTAACCTAATATGTAATCACATATTAGGTGATCAACCTTTTGAAGGTTATTTTCAATTACTCTTCAATATGAATCTTATTTTTCTGACAATACAGACCACTTGCTCTTCCTCTTTCCCAATACTGTGTTTGTTTTAGCTGGATTTTTAAATTACATCTACATTTACCTGCAAAAATGTTACCCTCACGTAAAAGTCAAGGCCAAATATCAACTTCACCCTTAATTTAACCTTAATGTTATCCATTGGAAGTGATTGAACCCCTCCTTGAAAGGAGAAAATTAGAGCCACCAAGGAGACTTTTCAAATTACATGATCATCTTCACCTTACTCCGAAATTCTGATATACAGTAAAATGCCTCACAGAATATGTAACACAAAAGCCTTTTCTTCCGTGTGAAATTCTTTCTTAAAATAATTAACCTGGATCTATTTAGTAGTTCTTATCACTGACTTTCTATTGTAGTTATTTTGGGCAAACAAAGGATTCAATTTCCTAACCAAAAACAATCCCCAAAACAAAAGGGTCCTATAAAAAAGATAAACTGCACAAAATATATATAAAGACTTGATATGTAAAGAGATATATAAATAGTTTATACCACAGAATAAGATAACTTGATTTTAAAAAATTTGACCGTGGTTAACTATAGATTTACAGGGTGATAAAAACTATTTCTCAATCTCTAGGACTTCCTCAAAGTAGCTCAGGATATTAGGAATATATAAATAGCATCATAGAAGGGTATTTATAAAATTAAATGCATATGAGAATAAAAGAAACAGGCAAAGCAACAGAAATAGGGAATTCACATTTTATCATGTAAAGTGTAGACTAGTTATTACCTATAAACCCACACTTTTCCCCTCAAAAGAGTAGAAAAACGATTCTCATTATTTCAGATGGAGAGGACACTTGTCTAGAGTAGTCTCAAACATATAGCTTTAATAAACAACTCTTTGTAAACAACTCAAGAGGGCAGTTTGTATCATGGTATATTTATTTTTTAATCTAAAAATGAAAAGTAACAAGAAGCAGTAAAATTTCCCAACCAAAATATAGCAGAATTTGCACAACTGAGGGGGTTCACAATTACTCCTCATCAATGTAATAATTTAGGCTGGGCATGATGGCTCACGCCTGCAATCCCAGCACTTTGGGAGGCCAAGGCAGGTGAATCACCTGAGATTAGGAGTTCGAGACCACCCTGACCAACGTGGTGAAACCCCATCTCTAGTAAATACAAAAAATTAGCCGGGTGTGGTGGCACATGCCTGCAATCCCAGCTACTTGGGAAGATAAGGCAGGAGAATTGCTTGAACCTGGGAGGCTGAGATTGCACCATTGCACTCGTTTGGGCAACAAGAGCAAAATTCCATCTCAAAATACCTAATATATATTAGATATATAATTTATAAATTGAAAAATATGCAAGTTTCCAGAAAATTAAATCATTGTTCTACTAAATGTTAATGTTAAGGGAAAAATAACCGATTGTATTTCTACACAATGGAACACCATAGACCCAGATAAAAGAAAAACAAATCTACTTCAGTAATGATAACTCATGATCATCAAGATATATTAGTAAATGAAAAAAGCAAGATTAAAATCAATACTCATATGTTTTTTAAGGGGGTAGGGAAGTTTATTTGCATATGAAAAAAATCTCTAGAAGGATACCCAAGAATGTTTTGATTTCATGAAGGAGGTAAAAGAGAAAATTTAACCGTATTCTTTTGCACCTTTAGAACAGTAAACTATGTATATGTGTTTCCTATTCAAAAGATCAATAAAATGAAAAATGTAATTTTTAAATTACAGTTATCAAATTCATCATGGGTATACAGGTGAACTGCTTAGGCAAAGTTGAAATAAACCATATACTGCAAAAATATAATTGAAAACAGAAACTAAATTAGTGTAATAAAATAATAATTTAAATTCAACAGAAACAAAAAGGTAAAATTGGAAGGGTGGTGTTAAAACATTTTTATAGGCCAGGCACTCTTGCTCAATCCTGTAATCTTAGTATTTCGGGAGGCTGAGATGGGAGCATGGCTTCAAACTAGGAGTTCAATACCAGCCTGGGCAAAGTAGCAAGACCCCTATCTCTAGAGAGAAAAAAAAAAAACTTTAATTAGCATGTGCATGTAGTCCAGCTACTTGGGCGGCTGAGATGGGAGGATCGCTTGAGCCCACGAGTTTCAGGCTTCAGTGAGCTATGACCAGGCCACTGCAGACTGAGCAATAAAGGGTCTTTAAAAAATAATAATAAAATAAAATAAATTTTCATGGAGTTATAAACTGAGACTTTGAGAATGACTCCAAACTATGTCCTACAATTATTATCCTACATTTTTAGAGATGCGAAATTCAAATGCTAATATAAAATATAATTTTTAAAATACTTAATATCACAGAAAGCTGATGAATCTATTACCCTAACAGAAAAACATCATAAAAAGCACATAGTACATGAATTAGTGCAATAATTGTGTACTACAATATTTATGTACTAGGGCGTAATTTTTAAAAACAAAAAAAGTGGGCGAATGTGACAATATTTAAAAATTGGGAGGGAAAGTTGGATGTTAATATTAGAAAACTCACGTTGTCTGCAGAGGTGGGACCCTGAGGAAGACTTGGACTGAAAGCCATGAGGTCCGTCTTGGGTGGGGCTTCTCCAGAGCACACTCTCTCCCTTCTCTGCTGCGAGTAGGACCAGCTCCCCACCGCACTGGAGCACACCAGAGTGGGATTGCCTCGCGTGCGCACGACCTCGGTGGGCGGCGCCGAGCACCGCAGCGCGGTGTACAGCAGCAGCGTGAGCACCAACAGGCTAGACACCGCACAGATGGCGATGATCAGGTACACGTTGACATCCACCAGGGCAGCCTCGGGACCCACAGCGCCCGCCGAAGCCCGCGATGAGGCCTTCGGCGCCTGGCCATTTTCCACCAGCGACACCAGCACTGTGGCTGTGGCTGTCAGCGCGGGCTCTCCATGATCCTTCACCAGCACCAGAAGGCGGTGGCGCGGTGCTTCGGTCTCATCCAGAGAGCGTGTTGTGCTGATCTCGCCTGTGTACAGCCCCACGCGGAACGGGATGCGCGCACTGCCAGGCGCTGGCTGCAGCTCATACGAAAGCCACGCGTTGTAGCCCGAGTCGGGGTCCACTGCGCGCACCTTCGCCACCACTTGGCCCGCACCCACCGACCGCGGCACCAGCTCGCTAATTGCACCGCCGGTGCCACCCACTCGAGGCGCCAGCAGGGCCGGCGCGTTGTCGTTCTCGTCCAGCACGAACACCTGCAGCGTCACATTGCTGCCCAGAGGCGGCACGCCCGCGTCGCGCGCGCTCACCTGGAACTGTAGCAGCTCCAGCTCCTCGTGGTCCAGCGGCTGCAGCGCGTACACCCTGCCGCTCTGCGCGTGCACCGACACGTAGCTCGACAGCGCGCGCTCGCCCACCCGCCGCTCCACCAGCGAGTAGGACACCAGCGCGTTCTCCTGCGCGTCCGCGTCCCACGCAGACACCGTGAAGATGTGGCAGCCCGGCGGGTTGTTCTCCTTCACGAACACGGTATACTCGGACTGCGCGAACGCTGGTGCGTTGTCGTTCACGTCGGCCACCTCCACAGACACGCTGGCCGTGGCCCACAGCGAAGGCGAGCCCCCGTCCCGCGCGGTCACCACCAGCTCATAGGCCGACACGCTCTCGCGGTCCAGGACGCTGTCCAGCACCAACGAGTAGTAATTTTTGAAGGTGGACACCAGCTTGAAGGGGACGTGGGGCATTAGGGAGCAGGTCACCTGCCCGTTAGCACCTGAGTCACGGTCAGACACGGTGATCAGAGCAATGACCGTGCTGACTGGAGCGTCCTCTTTCACAGGCAGGAAAAGGGAGGTTATGGCCATCTCTGGGGTATTATCATTCACATCCAGGAGTTTCACTACTACTTTACAGTGTCCTGTTAATGGGAATGCACTTTTATCCATGGCATCAATATTAATTTCATATGAGTTACAGTCTTCATAATCCAGTTCCCCCTTAACTTTTATTTCACCAGTATTAGAATTAATTATAAATTTGGACTTTACATCGTCAAGAACAAGATTACTAAAGAAATACACTATGTCCTTATTGATGCCCTCATCTGCATCTGAGGCGTTCAGTTTAATAACTAATGTCCCACTAGGTGCATTTTCTAACAATCTGACATTATAAATGGATTTATCAAATTCTGGGGCGTTATCATTAGCATCCAATACATCGATCAACAACTGAACTGTACCTGTTAGTTCGGGTTGTCCTCCATCAGTTGCAATCACTAATAAACGATGTTCTTGTGTTTCTTCTCTATCTAAGGATTTCCTCAAAACTAGCTCTAAAAAGTTTGTTTCTTCTTCATTTGTTTTAACATCTAAGTCAAAATATTCGTTAGGATTTAACTTGTATCTCAATTGTGCGTTTGCTCCGATATCCAAATCTGACGCGCCCTCTACTGGAAACCGCGAATCTGGCATTCTTGACTCTAAAATGAATAATCTTTGTTCTTGTCTGGAGAACCTGGGCGGATTGTCGTTAATGTCCCTCACTGCCACCTCCACATGGAAAACCTGCAGCGGCCTGTCCACGATCACCTCCAGGTGGATGCTGCACTCCGCGCTCCGCCGGCACAGTTCCTCCCGGTCGATCCGAGAATTCACAAACAAAATGCCATTCTGCAGATTTACCTCCAGAAGGTCCCTGCGGCCCTTGGACGCCACCCGGAACAGGCGCGGCACCAGCTCTGCCAGCTCCAGCCCTAGGTCCTGCGCGATGCGGCCAACGAAGGTTCCGTGTTTGGCTTCCTCCGAGATCGAGTAGTGGAGCTGGCCGCTCCCTGCCTTCCAGTAGACGAGGAGAAGCCACAGCAGCAGGAGCCGGGATCCCGGACTTCCTCTCCGGGAATATACCATCTCAATCTCGTTCCGATTGTCAGCTCTCTATTGCATCACCACACTATGTATTTTGTAAATTCAATTCCCAATTACCTATATATTTTTATATTATCACCTTTTTGAGCTTCTTGGCAGAGCCAAAAATGGAAGGTTCTTTTCCTTCTGTCTAAGGAAAATGTACTCACTGTACTCCTTTTGAGGTTGGGAAGGGAGAAAAACCTTGCGGTGTCCAGCGACATCATGCGGATGAAAGGGTAAGTGTTTTACTTTGTTTTGCTTTGTTTAGCTTATATTCGTCAATATTTCTCAAGTATTCTCACTTTCAGTGACATGATTCTTATCATTTTTTAAATCACTTATCTCTAGTCAAAATACATCATTAAACTCTATCTTCAAATGCGTCAATATAAGTGCATCATTAAAATATTACAGAAACATGCATCTAAAGTCATGTAACCCCAGTCCTTACTAGAGAAGTTTGTATTGGTGTATTTTATATAGGGAGAAGTTTATATATTTCCAAACTGATAAAAATAACTTTTAAGAGTTAAACTTTTGACTTTTCTCATCTCTATTTAAACATATCTAATTAAAATTTTTGAGTTTTTCTGTATTAGTCAATGGAATGTTTGTATGCTATCTCCGTGTTACTCATAAGCCAAATTTTTATTCCAATTTCTGTGTTTAATAGTGACATTCTGTTTATGTTATTTTCAAAAACAACTAAAACGATTTTAATGGCATTCTCACCTGAGTTTCTTCTTGGAGGTCTAATTTTCAAATCGATGAAAACCTATTTCTTTATCTATAACACCTATCTACTTTTTATATTACCCCAAAAACTGTAACGGGGATATTTCAACTTTCTAGAAATCAAAAGCATAATAGAACAACTTTAGTAAACGTCTTTGCACTATTTTCAAATTAGTAGCATCTAGATAGCATTTCTTCAAGTTGCTATTACTGATAAAGCGATTATTTAAAATTGTAAAATACATAGCTTTGCACTTACATAACAAGTCAAAATCCTAACATTTTCTATATGACATACTATTTCACAAAATGTTTAGGTTCCAGTAAATATAATCATGTTGAAAAGAATATCATTTTATTAACCAGGCTACCTTTATGTTAGTTTAATGACTTTTTAGTCTCCCAAATGTTTACTGGGTGGTATCATTTGAACACGACCTAGAAAATACAGTAAACACTTAATAAATATGGGCAAAAGAAAATGTCGCCAAGTTTTCTATTGGAGAAATAGCTAACATTCTGCTTGTATATATACTCCTTAAAATCTCTTAAATATTACAAAATATCCCTTACCTGTGAAGACAACAGGGACCACGAGATCAGCAATTCTATTGTTGGATACTTTTACATTTAAAATATAGCTTAATAAGAAAAATGAAATTACCAGAAAATGCAAAGTCAGTGGAAATTCACTTGATTTCTGGAATTCAAGCTTGTAAAGAAATAAGATATTGTCACAGAATTGTTTCTGATACAATCTTTAAAGATGTATTTCCCATTTCCCTTATAAGATTCTTACTATCTCTATTATCATGACTTTGCAGTAATATTTGGATCATTGAAACACAAATCAATTTCCAAGACTATTTGCCTAATAGTTGTCATACTGATAATTTTTAAATATTTTAATACGCAATGGTTAAAAACATAAGAAAATGATAATAAATATTTTAAAAATAGCATTAGCTGACGTTAGCCACTTTCTACTATATAACAGTAAATAATGTAAAACTACAAGGCTATGGAATAAATTACAGTAGAATTTTATACAGAATACACAAATATAACCTTTGAAAAAAGTAAATATTAAGTATTTAAAAGGCAAATTAACAGTGTAGTATTAACAATGTGTACATTGTAATCTGCAGAGTATTATAGTAAATACTGAGTATTTTAAAAGATACACTCAATGGAGAAAAAGTAATAAACAATATCAGTTCACATGCTCTTCTCAGTCTGGAAAAAAATATCTCATGTACTTATATAGATATTTCAGGAGAAAACAAGACTTTTGACTTTGGATTCATTTTCATATCTGTTAAACTATATTTAATTTTATTTACTTTTCGAATTATCACTTGCATTGTGCTACAGTGATCAACTCTTATCTTGAATATTCTTTTCTCAATAACTATAGATTATCTAATCTCAATTTCATGGGAGACTCCATAGGAAAATACTTTTTTTTCTATGGAAAAAAAAAGTAGCTGGGAGTACAGGCGCCCGCCCCCACACCCGGTTCTGTAGCCCAGGCTGGAGTGCAGCAGCGCGATGTCGGCTCACTGCAAGCTCCGCCTCCGGGGTTCACGCCATACGCCATTCTCCTGCCTCAGCCTCCGGGGTAGCTGGGACCACAGGCGCCCGCCCCCACACCCGGCTAATTTTTGTACTTTTAGTAGAGGCGGGGTTTCACCGTGTTAACCAGGATGGTCTCAATCTCCTGACCCTGTGATCCGCCCGCCTTGGTCTCCCAAAGTGCTGGGAATACAGGCCTGAGCCACTGCGCCCGGCCAGGAAAAGAACATTTTTAAAAATCTTCTAAGCCATTTTTTTCAATCAAATATTACAGATTATTTTCTTGACTGATCCAGTTAACCTCTCCTTTAGATATTTCAGTCATGTTTAAAAACCATTGTGTAAAAAGAATTTCTTCCTTGAGAAAAAAATTTAGATTTAAAACTGTGTAGTATTTTAAAGTGTCTCCAATTAATTCACTAAAAGCCTTTAGAAATACACTAACACAAGAAAATTTAATCTTCATAAGAGTATAAATGTCCTTTATTCCTTACAAAACCCAGAATAAAATTTTAATAAGCTGTATTTTTCTTCTGTTATCTGTAGAAATTATATAGATATACCAGATTGCATGAAGAGGAAATGTTGAAGCAATTGTATAAAAATGTATAAATAATTTATGCACATATGTCATTTGATCCTTCAAAAATTAATTCTGTATAAAAATTAATTTATTCTATTATAAGGATAGTAAGAAAGGATACCATGTGCATATAATACACATCCTAGCACTGCCTGTATAATGATTCACAGAGGAAGGTATAACTGCCCTATAAGGGAGTGTGCTAAAATATCCATATTATATATCCTCTTTGGATAGAAAATATGAGAATAGTTCTAGCATATCCCTGAGATAGTGAAAAATTAAATTAATCATTTTTATGCAACTATATTGCATTCATTAATGTCAGATTATCTCACTTAGTGGAAAGGGACAATGAAGCTAAATTCAGGAGCTGTAATCTCAGGCATCTTTTTTATGCCTCTACCTATAGTTGTTTCTATACAACTGGGTGACAAAGAGTCTCACTCTGACCCAGGCTGGAGTGCAGTGGTACAGTCAAGGTTCATTGTAGCCTCAGGCTCAAGTCTCCAACTTCAGCCTCCCAAGTAGCTGGGACCACAGGTGTGCACCACCACATCTAGCTAATTTTTTTTTATTTTTTGTAAAGATAGAGCCTCCCTATATTGTTCAGGCTTATCTTGAACTCCTGGGCTCAAGCAATCCTCCTGTCATGGCCCACAAAAATTTTGAGATTACAGGCAGGAGCCACCATGCCTGGCCTGATTCATTATTAAATGGAGAAAAATGATAATCTCTCAGGTTATATCTAATTTTAAAATCCAAGATCAAGTGAGCGAAAACTTGGTGGGAGGAAAGTTTCTTTTAACATTAGACAGTATCCAAGTTAGAAATCTATTTTTTAAAAGGAAAATTAAATTCTAAAACTGAAAAATGCCATGATTGAAATTAAGAATTCAATCGATGATTTTGACAGTGGCCTAGAATAACAAGATAAAATTCCTGAAGTAAAAGATGGGTAAAAATAAAATATAGATTATGAAACAAAGAGAAAAAGTGATTTAAAAACAGAAATGGCATATAAAAGACAAGGGATATGATGAAAAGATTTAACATACATGTACTTATAGTCACAGAAGAATATAAGAGAAAATACAAAGTAGAAGCAGTATTTGAAGGCATACTGCTAAATCTTCTCTTAAACTGATAAAATATTATCAACCCACAGATATAAGAAGCTTTCAAAACTGCAAGCGAGATTAAAAACAAAGCAAATTAATACTGGGCACATGATAATAAAGCTGCTAACAGTGAAAAACAGAGTAAGTATACAAAGTAGCTAGAGAGAAAATAAGATACACTAATTGAACAATAAACTTGACAGCCATCACTTCAAAAGAGGACCATGGAATGTCATCTTAAAAGTGCTGGCAAAAATAATTTTCATTTAATACCCAAAACTGTTTCTCAAAAGGATAGTAAAAGTAAGATATTTCCAGATATATGAAAACTTAAAAGTTGCTTTACTAGCAGGCCACACTAAAGGAAATGTTAACGTCTTCAGAAGGAAAACGATCCCAGAAAGAAACACAAATAGGTGTTAACAAAACAATGATAATAATGTACTGTGTGTCTAGAATACATAAATAATTGAAAGGCATATCAGTAACAAAAATTAGGGTACAAGTAAATGGTATAATGATTCAAGGTCTTAGCATTGCCTGGAAATAGTAAAAGTATTGATTTAATTGAGGTAATAAGTCAAGGATGTGTGTTAATAAAAGAGGAAATCAATAAAATAATTTGTAAAAGCATATATAACTTAAAAATATAAAGAGGTAGTGACATCAGCAAGATGCTGTTATAGGAATCCCCAGACCCTCCACAGATATATCAACTCAACAACAATACAAGGACCAATTCCCACAGTGATAAGTGCAGAAACCAGTTAAGAGGATCCTGGGCTCCAAGCAAGTGTAAAACTAGCTGGGCACTTTTCTGGGGCACTTTTCCTATAGTCCCATCCAGCAGCACCATCCCATTCAAACAGGGGAAAACTTCCAGCTCCTGGCTTCTCCCTGAGAAGGGAAAGAGGAAGTAAAGCATGCATTCAGTGTTCTGACTTTTCAGGGGGGCTGTCTTGCATATCTCAGAGCACTGATGGAGTCTGGCATATTCTAAATTCCTGAGGGCAGCTGAGAATAATAAAGAGCTGGGTGGTGGGCTGATGTTCCTCAGGACCTATGACACAGCACACAGAGCACAACTCAGCTCAGCACTCTCTCCCTCATGAAGGAAAGAGAAGAGTAAATTGCATCCAAATTTCCTGAATTTCAGTGGGCAGTCCAAGTTTCTGTCTCACTTGACTCCAGGCACTGATAGGATTCAGCAGAATCTGTAACTGAGGGCTTCTCAGAACCTAAAAGAGCTGAGTGAATACTGCTGCTCCAGAGGGCCTACAGTACAGCACACAGACACCACAGACAGAAAAAGATTAGAGCTTTAAAAAAAAAAAAAAAAGCTGGCAGATCCCTCTAATTAGGAATTATACACACAAGTCCATAGAAGATGCATCCACAGAAAAGGTTTGAGAGGTCCCTAGAATCTCTAGCCAGCCTGATTAGTAAAAGATCTTTCCATGTACAAATCCAGGCCATAAAGACTGGGAGAGGTAGCTGGGGTGGTTTTGTGTGTGTGTGTTTGTGTGTGTGTTTTTGAAATGTATAGATATCAACACAAGGTAATAAGGAATATGAGAAAATAGGAAACATGGCCCAAATAGTGCATGCGCATGCACACACACACACACACACACACACACACACACACACACACTCCAGAAACCAAACCTAAAGAAATAGAGCTATATGAATTACTTGATAAAGTATTCAAAATAATTATCATAAAGATGTTCAATGAGCTCAGGAAAATAATGCATAAGTAGAATCAGAATTTCAGCAGATAGAAAATATTTAAAAGAACTAAAAAGAAATTTTGGAACTGAAGAATACAATAATTGAACTGAAAATTTTACAGACATGTTCAACAGCAGACTCAATCAAGTAGAAGAATGAATTAGTGAACTCAAGGACACATCATTTGAAATTATCCAGATGGAGTAGCAAAAAGAACAAGAAATGAAAGCGTAAAGAAAGCCTAAGAAATTGATAGGACATCCTCGAACAGGCTGCTCTACTCATTATGACAGTTTCAAAAGAAGCAGCAGCGAGATAAAAGGACAGACAGCTTATTTTTTAAAATTACGTCTGAAAACTTCCCAAATATGAGGAAAGAAATGGACATCAAGATTCAAGAAATATTAAGAATTTAGAAAGCAGCAAAAGAAAAATGACTCATTACATACAAGAGAACACCCCTAACTCTACCAGTAGATTTCTCAGTAGAAACCTTGCTATCCAGAAAGGCATGAGATGTTATACTGAAAGTGCCGAAAAGAAAAAGAACTGCCAACCAAGAATACCAAATCCACCAAAGTTTTTCTTCAAAAATGAAAAAGCAATAAAGACCTTCCCAGTTAAACAAAAGCTGAAGGTGATCACAATTAGACCTGCCTTACAAGAAATGTTAAGAGGGAGTCTTTCGAGTTAAAATTAGGGGATGCTAAACAGAAATACATAGGTATTTTATTAAAGTATAAATCTTACTAGTAAAGATAAATATATAGACAAAAACAGAATACTGTAATACTGTAATGGTGGTACATAAGTCACTTTAAAATCTGATATTTTTAAATCTGGTTAAAACACAAAAGTACAGAAAAACTAACTATAAAAGAATGTTAATGTATACACAATATAAAAAGATGTATTTATGATGTCAATAATACAAAATTTGGGTGGGGAGAAGTAAAAGTAATGAGTTTTGTTTTGTGATTGAAGTAAAGATGCTATCATTTTAAAATAGATTTTTATAAGAGTTTTAAAATGTAAGCCCCATGGTAACCACAAAAAAAATACCTATGGAAGATATACAAAAGAAAACAGGTAAGGAACAAAAACATAGCATTAAAAATCTCAGTAAAACACAAAGGGAGACAGTAACAGAAGGAAAGAGGAGCAAAAAGTCTACAAGCTGCAAACAACAATTAACAAAGTGGCAACAGTAAGTCGTGCCCTATCAATAATTACTTTAAATAAAAATAGAATAAACTCCCTCAATCAAAAGATACAAAGTGGCTGAACTGATTTTTTTAAAGACCCAATCACATGCTAACTACAAGAGATTTGCTTTAGATTTAAAGATCTAGATAGGCTGGAAGTTAAAAGGATATTTTTAAAATTTCATGCAAAGTATAACCAAAAGAGTGCAAATGTGAAAAGAGTTACTACATCAGACAAAATAGTCTTTAAGTCAAAAAGTGTCATAAGAGACAAAGAAGAACATTATATAATGATAAAAGATCAATTCACCAGAAAGACATAGGAATTATAAATATATATGCACCCAACATTAAAACACCTAAATATATGAGGCAAACATCCACAGAAATGGAGAAATAGATAGCAATACAATACAGTCAAGTGTTGTATAACAACGTTTCAACCAATAACAGACCACATGTACAAGAGTAGTCCCATAAGATTATAATGGAGCTGAAAAATTCCTATCACCTAGTGATGATGTAGCAGTCATAATGTTGTAGCACATTACTCACATGTTCGTGATGGTGTTGGTGTAAACAAACCTATTGCACTGCCAGTCATATAAAAGTGCAAGATAGCACATACAATTATGTACTGTTATATACAGTACATCATACTTGATACAGATAATAAATGTTGCTGCTTTATGTATTTACTATACTTTTAGTAGTATTTTACAATGTACTCTTTCTACTTATTAAAAAAATACATTAACTAAAAAAAAAAAAGTTCACCATAAAACAGCCTGAGGCAAGTCTTTAGAGATGTATTCCAGAAGAAGACATTGTTATCATAGGAGATGAGAGCATCACATGTGTAATTATCCCAGAACACCTTCCAGTGGACAAGATATGGAGGTGAAAACGATATTGATGATTCTGACCCAATACAGTCCTAGGCTAGTATGGGTGTTTATATCTTCATTTTTAACAACAACAACAAAAAAAAACACCAAGTAAAAGTGAAAAAAATAAAAAATTTCAAAATCAAAAATAGCTTGTAAAATAAGGATATAAAGAGAAAATATTTTTGTACAGCTGTACAATGTGTTTGTGTTTTAAGCTAAGTGTTATTGCAAAAGAGTCAAAAGGTTTAAAAATTTAAGTTTATAAAGTTAAAAAGTTGCAGTAACCTAAGGTTAATTTATTACTGAAGAAAGAAAAAAAATTGACACAGAGTCTCACACTGTTGCTCAGGCTGGAGTACAGTGGCATGACCATGGCTCACTGTAGCCTTGACCTGCGCAACTCAAGGATCCTCCCGCCTCAGCCTCCTGAGTAGCTGGAACTACAGGTGTGTGTCACCACACCTAGCTAATTTTTAAAAATTATTTTCTAGAGACAGGGTCTCACTATATTGCCCAGGTTGGTCTTGAACTCCTGGGCTTAAGTGATCCTCCTTCCTCAGCTTCCCAAAGTGCTGAGATTACAGGCATGAGCCACCATGACCAGCCTATAAAAAGAAAATTTTTGATAAATTGAGTGTAGCCTAAATGTATAGTTTTAAAGTCTACATTAGTGCACCGTAATGTCCTGGGCCTTCACATTCACTCACCATTCACTCTTTGACCCACCCACAGAAATTTCCAGCTCGGCAACCTCCATTCACAGGGTAATTACCCTATTCAGGTGTACCATTTTAAAAATCTATACAATGTTTTTACTGTACCTTTTAGATGTTTAGATATATTTAGGTATACAAATACTTACCATTGTGTTACAATTCCCTATAGTATTCAGTACAGTTAACATATGTACAGGTTTGTAGCCTAGAAGCAATAGATCATTTAGCCTAGGTCTGTAGTAGGCTATACTATCTAGATTTGTGTAAATATTTAAGTACACTGTCATGTTTGCACAGTGATGAATTCCTAGAATGATACAATTCTCAGAATGTATCTCCATCATTAAGTGATATGACTGTAGTAGGAGATTTTGGTACCCTACTTTCAATAAGGAATAGAACATTCAGACAGAAAATCAGTAAGGAAGCAGAGGACTTGAACAACACTATAGCTGAAATGGAACTGACAGACATATACAGAAAATTCCAGCCAACAGAAGCAAATACAGTCTTCTCAAGCATACTCAGAGCATTTTCCAGGATAAATCACACGTCAGGTCACAAAACAAGTCTTAACAAATTCAAGAAGGATGAAATCTTACTGAATATCTTTTCTGACCACAGTGGAATAAAACTAGAAATCAATAGTGGAATTAAAACTGGAAAATCTGCAAATATGTAGAAATTAAACAACAGAATTTTGAATGACTAGCAGGTCAAAGGGGAAATCAAAAGATAAATTAGAAAATATGTTAATATAAACAAAAATGAAAACACAACACATCAGAACTTACAGGATACAATAAAAGCAGTACTAAGAAGGAAGATTAAGCTGGGCAAGCTCAGTGGCTTACGCCTGTAATTCCAGTGCTTAGGGAAGCCAAGGTACAAGGATCACTTACAGGGAGCTACGATCGTGCCTCTGTATTTCAGCCTGGGCAACACAGCAAGAACTTGTCTCTTAAAAATGAAAACAAAACAAAGAAGGGAGTTGTAAATGCCTACACTAAAAATGAAGAAAGAAGAAAGATCTCAAATAAAAAACTTAACAACTCAAGCAACTAGAAAAAAAAGGACAAATGAGGAAGCCCAAAGCAAAGGGAGGAAATACTATAATAAAGATTAGAGCAAAAATAAACGGGGAAAAAGTTTAAATTAAGTTTTTAAACTTAGTTGAATTTTGGAAAAAACAACAAATTTCACAAGCCCTTAGCTAAACTAAGAAAAAAACAAAGAGACTGGAAGTCAGAAACCAAGAAGGTGGCATTACAACTGATGCCACAGTTATAAGAGGCTATTAAAATTATATACCAACAAATTAAATAACCTAGAAGAAATTGATTAATTCCTAGAAACATACAAACTACCAAGACATAATCATGAAGCAATAAAAAATCTAAACAAAATGATAACTAGTAAGGAGATTGAATCAGTAATCCAAACCTCCTAACAAAAAATAAAAATTAAAAAAGCCCAAGACCAGATACCTTTCCTGGCTAATTCTACCAAACTTTTAAAGAAGAATCAATGTTATTTTTTCTCAAACTCTTCAAAAAAAAAAAAATTGAAGGAGAGGGAACACTTTCAAACTCATTTTAAAAGTACAACAAAAAATGGTAGTAAAAAATAAATCTTCAAAAGAAACTAC
>NW_012114966.1:354225-356011 GCF_000951035.1 Colobus angolensis palliatus | reverse complement strand
AAAAAGAAGAGAAAAAAGACAAGAAAAACAAGACTAGAGAAATAGGAGATTTGAACAGCTATTGCACAAAATAAGGTATAAAAATTGCCAAAATAAAATAGAAAGGTACTCAACTTCATTTAAGCATAAAATAATTTCAAAATGAGATTACAAAACTTGCCCAGTAAAATGGCTAACATGAAAATAACCTGACAAATGTAGAGATGATGTGGAGCAGCAGAAAGCCTTACACACTACTAGGAATGTAAATAGGTAAAAACATCTTGGAAAATTGGTTGGTGTTAGCTACAAAAGACAAAGATACACACATATTCTGTGATCCACAAACACAACTCTTAGGTAAAAACCTAAGAGAAATCTGTGTACATGGGCCTCAAAGAAATGTGCAATATATTTATGATGGCATTATTTGAAATAGACATTGAGGCACAATGCAAATTCCTGAACAGTAGAATAAATAATACACAGTATATTTATGAAATAGTACTAGAAACAGAATTAAATGAACTACAACTACATGTAACAACATGGATAATTTCATAAACAATGAGTGATAAATACAAATAACACACAAATGCACAGACAATACACGTTGTGCAATTCCAATTAGAATACGTTCCCAAAACAGGCCCAGAATAAACACAGATATAATAGGCAAATGTGCAGTTACACTGGAGGAAAAACAAGGGAAATGATTTGGCAAGTGCATGTGAGGGGCTTCAGCGATGGAGGCAATAGAGGTTTTCACTTTCATACAATTTATGGAGCTTTATTATTTCAGCCTCTGCACATTTGTTTATGTGTTATAGGTTAAATAATAGTAAAATGTTTTCTAAATGTTCTTATTACCAAAAATAAAGAAAGTGAATATAGTGAAAATTTACTAGAAATTACAGTCCTGTTAATATGCATTGAATAATGCAGCATAAAATGAAGGAAGGCAATATATATTGCTTTGATGTCCTATAATTCCAAAAGACTTTAGTTAAAATGGATATGTAAAAAGAGGTAAAATTTTAACCCAGGGAAATTTGATTCTTAGAAATAAATTTATGAAGAAGTTGATAGAGAAAAACAATACGAAAATTAAAAAGGATGTTATACACTAACCTTTGCAAAGGATTCCTCAGCTGTCTGCAGCTGATCTTCTCTGTCCCTAGAGTCAGGTAAACTGGGGCTGAAGGCCATGAGGTCGGTCTTGGGTGGGCCCTCACCAGAGCACACCCTCGGCCTCCTCTGCGGCGAGTATGACCAGCTCCCCACCGCGCTGGAGCACACCAGTGTGGGCTTGCCCGGAGCGCATGCGCCCTCGGTGGGCGGCGCCGAGCACCGCAGCGCGGTGTACAGCAGCAGCGTCAGCACCAAAAGGCTGGACACCGCGCAGATGGCGATGATCAGGTACACGTTGACATCCACCAGCGCAGCCTCGGGACTCACAGCGCCCGACAACGCCCGTGAGGAGGCCTTTGGCGCCTGTCCACTCTCTACAAGTGACACCAGCACGGTGGCCGTGGCCGTCAGTGCGGGCTCGCCGTGGTCCTTCACCAGTACCAGTAGGCGGTGGCGCGGAGCGTCCGCTTCGTCCAGGACACGCGTAGTGCTGATCTCGCCCGTGTACAGCCCCACGCGGAACGGGATGCGCGTGCCACCAGTCCCCGGCTGCAGCTCGTACGAAAGCCACGCGTTGTAGCCTGAGTCAGCATCCACCGCGCGCACCTTTGCCACCACGTGGCCCGCACCCACCGACCATGGCACCAGCTCGTTCACTGAGCCACCGATGCCACCC
>NW_012114966.1:327631-353745 GCF_000951035.1 Colobus angolensis palliatus | reverse complement strand
GTTCACGTCGGCCACCTCCACAGAAACACTGGCCGTGGCCCACAGTGAAGGCGAGCCCCCGTCCCGCGCGGTCACCACCAGCTCATAGGCTGACACGTTCTCGCGGTCCAGGGCACTGTCCAGCACCAACGAGTAGTAATTCTTGAAGGTGGACACCAGCTTGAAAGGGACGTGGGACGTCAAGGAGCAGGTGACCAGCCCATTGACACCCATGTCTTTGTCGGACACGCTGATCAGGGCAATGACTGTACCCAGTGGAGCGTCCTCTCTAATTGGAAGTGATAAAGACTTGAATTCCAAATCTGGGACATGATCGTTGTTGTCTTCTACTTCCACAATAACTCTACAATGGCCAGAAAGTGGGAGCTGTCCCTTATCAATGCCCTCTACAATAATTTCATAGGATTT
The DNA here is from genome assembly GCF_000951035.1 of Colobus angolensis palliatus. Taxonomy (NCBI): domain Eukaryota; kingdom Metazoa; phylum Chordata; class Mammalia; order Primates; family Cercopithecidae; genus Colobus; species Colobus angolensis. Next base: position 353,337 of record NW_012114966.1, on the reverse strand, counting down.
GCTTTCTTCAAAATCAATATATCCCTTTACAATAATTTGTCCAGTAATTGGATCTATGTGAAACTTGGATTTCACATTTGGCGAAACATCATTTGAGAATGAATAAACAATGTCCCCATTCAATCCTTCGTCTAAATCTGAGGCGTTAAGTTTAATTACCAGTGTTCCATTAGGAACATTTTCTGGTAATCTCACCTTATAAAGGGTTCTGTCAAAAGCTGGGGCATTGTCATTGGCATCCAGTACTGTGATGAGTAACTGAATAGTGCCAGTCAACTCGGGTTTGCCTCCATCAGAGGCGGTGAGCACTAAAAATATCTCCGGAGCTTCTTCTCTGTCTAAAGATTTCCGTAGTATAAGCCCAAGACCTTTTACCAGCTCATCATCAGATGGTTTTTCCAGAGAAAAGTATTCATTTGGGCTCAGTCTGTAAGTGAGCAGGGCGTTCTCCCCGATATCTGCATCCGAGGCGCCCTCTAGTGGAAACTGAGAGTCAAGCGGCCTCGATTCCGCGATGGACAGGTTCTTTTGTGTTGCTGGGAACACCGGCGGGTTATCGTTAATGTCCCTCACCTCTACGTCCACATGGAAAACCTGCAGCAGCCTGTCCACGATCACCTCCAGATGGATGCTGCACTCAGCGCTCCGCCCACACAGCTCCTCGCGGTCGATCCGAGAATTCACAAACAAAATGCCATTCTGCAGATTTACCTCCAGAAGATCTCCGCGGCCCTTGGACGCCACCCGGAACAGGCGCGGCACCAGCTCCGCCAGCTCCAGCCCCAGGTCCTGCGCGATGCGGCCCACGAAGGTGCCGTGTTTGGCCTCCTCGGAGACCGAGTAGTGGAGCTGACCGTTCCCTGCCTCCCAGGTTGCGAGGAGAAGAAGGAAGAACAGCAGACGCCGGGATTCCTGGCCGCTTCCCCAGGAAAACTCCATCTTTAGTGCACAGTGTTTTGTTCTGATTAAATATCGTTTCTCAAAGTCAAGAGAAATCTTTTGATCAGTCGGTCAAGTGCAGCTGCATCCTCCATATTTCAGACTCCAAAGAGTGCTTATAGTTCCTTCCAGTAAGAATAGAAGGAATTTTCCCTTCTTTCTTCTCTCATGTATTTTGTGGTAAAGAGCGACATCATGTGGCTCCAAACCGTAAGTAGCAATTGTGGAAACCCACACACACTCTACTATCAACTACTTGGTTTTATTTATTCTTTCAGCCGTTTTGGAGAATAGGAATACATTTTGTACTATTGTGGTACACACTGTACCACTGATTGATTGAGTGTGGTCCTTAGTTTCACTATAGGGGCACCTTTTACTTCAGTAGAAATAATTTTTCAACACAGGCTTTAAGTATTACAGAGACCTAACTACACACTTTGTAAACATGTAACCGTAAACTGTTGATTACAAAAATTCATTAAAGATTCCTGTATTCCCAAGAATTCCAGGGTTTTTTATTAATGATAACACCCTCTTCGCCCTAGTATTTTTGGTGTTGTAGATTTGAGAGGACTGGTCTCTAGGGAACTTCTAGTCCCAAGAACAAGCTATTGAAAGGGAAATTTGCAGATGTTTTATAAAAGAATCAAGGACCATCAGCATTTAATTAAATGTCTTCCTTGAGTCATGTCAGGGCTGAAAGTGCAAGGAAGCAGGAAGTTATAGCAAATAGCTTGCATGGAAAAGCATTCCAAATAATTTCATTCATTGGAACTCATTTGCTCCCATGAGCAAGGCTGGTATTCTCATTTTGACTCTTACAGTTTATAAGTACTTGCTTGTTCTCCAGTAGGTAATGTGCCTAAGCTTCTATTTTCTCCTATAGTGCTTATATATTTTAGCCAAACTGAATATTTCCTGCTTTCAATAACATTTTTTAATAAACAAACATGTTCATTTTGTCCTGTCTATAAGTAATCCACATCATTTCTAAACTCTTCTAAAGCCAGTTTTTATAACCACTTAAAAGTTCCCTGACCCATGAAGAATGTCATGATCAAACCAACTGAACAGGTATTTTTTCTTCTTTTACAAACTGCAGCACCAGGGTGGAATCGCATGGGCCATTTATTACATTAATTTATCTCTTATAAGCATTTGAGTATGTTTGTCCTTTTTTGGAATATATATTTTAAAGGGAATAGTTGTATCTTAATTGTTTAATAGCTCAGAGGGACTTACTTAATATTTGCTAAATATTTACCCTGTAGAAAAGGTTTGGTTTCCTTCCATTTCCTAATAAAATGCATTAATTTAAGGTGATCGCATAGCTAGTTGGGAAAATGTGGTGTTTCGGCAGCCTCTATAATTTTCTAAAGATACAAAAAAAGTCTCTAGACATTTCCCCAATTAAGATGTATTTCAAATTCCATGTTGAAAACTTGGGTTTTAGCTTAATTTTTATTCTAATTCTTGGTAATCACGATCTTTGAATCATCCTGGGTATTAATGGGGAATGAAGACTTCCCAATAAATAAACCACAATACATTTATTCTTACATAAAGAAATTTAATACATAAAGACATAATGGTAGCTATTTAAAAACTTTCTTTTCCTCCTGTATTCATAAAGTTCTTTTCATCCTGTTTGTCTAAACAAAAAATCAATCTAGTGAAAATAGCTTTATGCTCCCTCTCTATCGAAGAGCTACATTCACACAAACACACACACACACACACAAATCAAAACAACAACAAAAAAACCCACCAACGTTCTGAATCAAACAGAAACCAGGGTACTTTCACTATTTGGGGACCCAAACTAGATTTTTACAAAATGATCATTGACATCAAGCACATTGGAAAAAAAGAGGAAGAATTCCATTTTCACACATTTCATTTGTAATATTTTCATTTACCAGGTATTTTAATGTACAGATGGGGAATGCAGCAGAATAGAAAAGGATGTTTATTTGGTAGCTATTCAATATTTATTTGGCATAGCATCAATATATCTGCGAAGCAAAAATTCCAAAGTCTTCAAAATGTCTTTGCCAAGAGTCTTGTTAGACAAGAATTTCAAGAGGCAAGCTGGATTTGAAGATTGAAGTTCCATATCTGGGAAGACAAGTACTTTGGCTGACTCTATTATAGTCAAGAAGCTGATAACAGAAATAAATTTTTAAACTATTGACCTGAGATGGACACACTATGGCTACTACTTCATGGACAAGGGAGCAACAAAGGATAGTGGCAAAAAAGGAAATAAAGAAAATGAAAGTTGGGGGAAGGAGAGGAGTCAAGAAAAGTATCTATTTTACATGTTAGACCTCCCACACTGTCAATGAGTATTGACCAGGTTTCAATTGGTTACTATTTCTCTCCAGTGGTAGGGAGACTTAAATGGGAGTCCAGGCCGGGCGCGGTGGCTCACGCCTGTAATCCCAGCTCTCAGGGAGGCAGAGGCGGGAGGATAGCTTGAGCCCAGGAGTTCGAGACCTGCCTGGGTAATACAGCGAGACCCCGTTCTCCACAAAAAGGAAAAAAAAAAAAAAAAGACAAAAAAGAAAATGGGAGTCTAACTAATTGCTAGAGGAGATAACCAAATATGTTGGGGATGTGATTAGAAAAAAGTCTAACTTCAATTTTACTTGGTTCTGGTTATTTGGAGTTTTCTACTTACTGCATGGCACACATTAATAGGCAGGATGCTATTCAGAGAAGGTAACCAGTAATAACATTATAACACTGGCTTATCAAATTTATTTCATATTAACATCCTTAGTATGGTATGTAAAAGACACTAATGAATGAAAAGTTTTGCTAGTAGGGGTAGTTTTAAAATTAGATACTATAATTATTTTCAAGATACTGTTCACATTGAAAATTATTTTAACAAGTTTAAAACATTCTTTTAAAACGAACATATAAATATACTACAGAGCTATTAAATTTTCACTTCATATTGATATTTTAGTTATTAGTAATAAATAAATCTGAACACATAATACAGTAGTATTATTAAAGTAGTATTAAATAAAGTAGTGATAAACTAAAGATGAACAAAAACACAATTCTAAATGCAATTGTTATTCTCGATTTTTCTCCCAACTGGGAAATCAAGAAACAATAAACAGTATTGCCAAATAAGAGCTCAAGGCCTAAAATGAATCATATTCAAGTGAAAAAGAAGGATTGACACTCCAAACAAATGAATAACAGAATAAAAGAGGTTCCATAAAAGACAACAGGTGTAATGATCTAATTTTTGAAACTGAAGGTGGAAAAGCATAATCAATAGGGAATTATAAGCATTTAGGTGAACTCATAAAATGAGCAAGTAACATTCGTACTAACAGGTAGTAGGAAGTCCAAATGAAAAGTGGCAAAAGATATTGAAGAAGCATTGTGTAGGGAGAAATATAAAACGAGTCGAAATCAAATTCTCTAAATAATGAAACTCATCTAAGAAAAAATATTTGTCTTATACCCAGGCATTTAGCAATAAAATAATCCTACTACTGCACCTGCTAACAAACAAAATTACAAGTGTGGATCTCATGACTTACTGCTGATTTGGTTCAAAAATTAGCAACAAAAATCTTGGCATTTTAACCACAAAACCAAAAAACTGGAAAAGTCTAATTATGAATCACATAATTCATACTTAACTATTAACGTATTTCCAAAATAGTGGAAACATTGAGGAATGAAAAAGACATTTTGGAAAGAATGAATAAAAATTACTCACTTTGACTGAGTGATCAACGTCCACATCCTGTTTCTCCTCTCTATCCCGGCTAACTGGACAAGGAGGAAGGCTAGGGCTAAAAGCCATGAGGTCGGTCTTGGGCAACTCCTCTCCAGAGCACACCCTCTGCTGCCTCTGCTGCGAGTATGACCAGCTCCCCACCGCGCTGGAGCACACCAGCGTGGGCTTGCCCGGCCCACACGCGCCTTCCGGTGGCGGCGAGGAGCACCTCAGAGCAGTATATAGCAGCAGTGTGAGTACCAACAGACTAGACACTGCGCAGGTGGCGATGATCAAGTACACGTTGACATCCACCAGTGCAGCCTCAGGGCTCGTGGCGCCAGCGGACGCGCGGGAGGAGGCCTTGGGTGCCTGGCCACTCTCCACCAGCGACACCAGCACAGCAGCCGTGGCGGTCAATGGGGGTTCACCGTGGTCCTTCACCAGCACCAGTAGGCGGTGGCGCGCGGCATCCACCTCGTCCAGGGCACGCGTCGTGCTGATCTCGCCCGTGTAGAGCCCCACACGGAACGGGATGCGCGCGCCACCCGTCCCCGGCTGCAGCTCGTACGAAAGCCACGCGTTGTAGCCTGAGTCAGCATCCACTGCACGCACCTTGGCTACCACGTGGCCCGCACCCACTGACCGCGGCACTAGCTCACTCACTGCATCACCGATGCCACCCACCCGAGGCGTCAGCAGTGCTGGCGCGTTGTCGTTCTCGTCCAGCACGAACACCTGCAGCGTCACGTTGCTGCCCAGAGGCGGCACGCCCGCGTCGCGCGCGCTCACCTGAAACTGCAGCAGCTCCAGTTCCTCGTGGTCCAGCGGTTGCAGTGCGTACACCTTGCCGCTCTCCGCGTGCACCGATACGTAGCTCGACAGCGCGCGCTCGCCCACCCGCCGCTCCACCAGCGAGTAGGACACCAGCGCGTTCTCCTGCGCGTCCGCGTCCCGCGCAGACACCGTGAAGATGTGGCAGCCCGGCGGGTTGTTCTCCCTCACGAACACCGTGTACTCGGACTGTGTGAATGCTGGCGCGTTGTCGTTCACGTCGGCCACCTCTACGGACACGCTGGCCGTGGCCCACAGCGAAGGCGAGCCCCCGTCCCGAGCAGTCACCACCAGCTCATAGGCCGACACGCTCTCGCGGTCCAGGGCGCTGTCCAGCACCAACGAGTAGTAATTCTTGTAGGTGGACACCAGCTTGAAGGGGACGTGGGGCGTCAGGGAGCAGGTGACCTCTCCATTGACACCTGAGTCACGGTCAGACACGCTGATCAGGGCGATGACTGTGCTAAGTGGCGAGTCTTCTAATACAGGTAAAGATAGTGATTTAATAACTAACTCAGGTAAATTATCATTGATGTCCACAATTTCGAGTAGAACTGTGCAGTGATCTGACATCGGAGGATTTCCTTTATCCGTGGCTTCTACCTGGATTTCATATGACTTACTTTCCTCGAAATCTATGTTACCCTTTACACTGATTTGTCCGTTGACTGGATCTAAATGGAATTTTGACAGAATATCTGTTGACATGTCCGTGTTGAAAGAATATACGATATCCTTATTTATTCCTTCATCCAAATCTGTGGCGTTAACGGTCACCACTAGGGTACCATTTGGTGCATTTTCGAATAATCTGACTTTATAGATCGTTCTCTCAAACGCTGGGGCGTTGTCGTTTACATCTAAAACAGTGATCTTTAGTTGAGTCGTGCCAGTGAGCTCTGGTTTCCCACCATCAATTGCTGTTATTAGTAAATAATGTTTAGGAGTGTCCTCTCGATTTAAATTTTTTTTCAACACGAGTCCAAGGGATTTAATTTCCTCATCATTTCTTTTAACGTTCAAGGTAAAATATTCAGTGGAATCAAGACTGTAAGTCAACAACGAATTTGTTCCGATATCTGCATCTGATGCGCCCTCTAGCGAAAACCGAGAGCCAGGCTGTCGGGATTCGGAAATAAACAGATTCTTTACAGCCATTGGAAAAACTGGCGCGTTGTCATTAATGTCCTTCACTTCCACGTCCACATGGAAAACCTGCAGCGGCCTGTCCACGATCACCTCCAGGTGGATGCTACACTCCGAGCTCCACCCGCACAGCTCCTCGCGGTCTATCCGAGAATTCACAAACAAAATGCCATTCTGCAGATTTACCTCCAGAAGGTCCCCGTGTGTTTTGGACACCACCCGGAAAAGGCGCGGCACCAGCTCCGCCAGCTCCAACCCCAGGTCCTGCGCGATGCGGCCCACGAAGGTGCCGTGTTTGGCCTCCTCGGAGACGGAGTAGTGGAGCTGGCCACTCCCCACCTCCCAGGCTGCGAGGAGCAAAAGAGAAAGCAGCAGACACTGGGCTCCAGGATCTTCTCGCCAGGAGAACATTGCGAGCATTTTCCAAATATTAGATTGCCTTTACATTGATCCAAACTTTAAAAATAATTCGAGTTCCCTATCTTCATTTCTTAAACTCCTCGGCGTTAAATTTTAGAGAGGATGAAGCAAAGCAGTATCTGAATACGTAATGCACGCTCTCTTTTGTGGAGAAAGACTTTGTGGTGGACAGCGACATCATGTGGCTAAATGTGTAAGTATTAAATATGTAAATATATCTTCTTTTCCTTGTATGTCGTTTGAACGTTCCCAAAATTTGTAGTTTCAGTTGTAATATCCTTCGGTCACTCCTCAAAGTCCTTATATTTTATCTAAATATTTCCTTAGAACTTTTATACTAATTCACTATCAATTGTGCTAATTAATGACATACAGTAAAATACTGTGATTCCTGTTTTAACAGTGGACATCTATTGGAAATGTTTCCCATGTGACAGCCACTTTTCTACTTGTCTTAATGGAATTATCCCGTTAAACTCTCACAATCCTCTGAAACAGGTTTTAATATTATTCGCTTTTTATAAACACATAGAGGTTAAGTAAAATGATATTAACTGTTGGTACGATGGGATTTCAATGTGATTCAAGATAACTTACCATTAACCTCTTTACCTCCCAAGCTACATTTTACAGAAAAATCAGATCCTTTCAGATTAATGATCAGCAAAACATTGAGACATTAAAGTATTTAAAAGTGTATGTGTGCTGTGTATATTAAAACATATATGTATCTATTTTATATTATTACAGCAACTGTTAATTTTTTAAAATATGTACATTTATGGTTTTTTAAATTTGTAGAGTGTCTATAATTCCCTCCCATGCCCCTTTTTCAAGAACTACGGCCTCGTCAACTGTCTTGACTGTTACTTACATAAAGATTTAAGAAGTCAGTCCCTTACAGAGAAATTCAAACAGGAAATTTGTTTCCTATTGTGGGAATGTGATTTGTATATTTGCTACATTCACATCACATCAATTAAGAATATATTAGGCTTAATTTTCTCCACACTCTTTATGTATTTGAATTTACCTGTATATACTAAAATGTTAACAATATAAAATAATTATGTTTTTGATGATCTCCACTCCTGATGAATTTCTAGATTCCAGCTTCTTTAAAAGTTGTTACTTTAAAGAATTGATGATTTAACCAACCAGTGTAGGGAGAAAAGTAACCTAGGAACATAACCCAGTATTTACTCAACATATTTAACACTAAATAATAAAACATTCTAAAGATCTCTGTGAATTCAGTAAGAAGCATGAATTCTCTCAGCATTTGGAAGTGGGGCAAAGAAAATTCATGGAAAGAGGTCAAATTTAGAGAAATAAAAGAATGTACAAATTTTTGCTTATAGCCAGACCATTTCAAAATAAAATCAAACACGTGATTTAAATATTTGGGGGAAAAGTTTTCATTTCAGCTTTTGTTTCCTGTGTACTCACTAAATAGAAGCCAGGACTGCAACTTATGCAGATTTTATTATTCATATTTAGAATAGGATAAATTATCAATTGTTGTTTTTGTGAATAAATAAATTAATATTTTGAATTAACTTTTTCAAGCAATATAAATAAAAATGTAAGTTAAATTAATGATATTTGTTAATATCAAACTTACATAATTTCTAACTGATTCTATTGTGCTATATTATGAAGTAAGTAAACATTTAAGAATTATTTCTGAAAAGCATGGAACTAAGAAATAATTATAGCTATTAATATTCCAGTTACCACTTTGCTGAATTTTGAAAGATGGTAGCTAGTTTGAAAATGAGAGATAGCCGGGCGCGGTGGCTCAAGCCTGTAATCCCAGCACTTTGGGAGGCCGAGACGGGTGGATCACGAGGTCAGGAGATCGAGACCATCCTGGCTATCACGGTGAAACCCCGTCTCTACTAAAAAATACAAAAAAAATAGCCGGGCGAGGTGGCGGGCGCCTGTAGTCCCAGCTACTCGGGAGGCTGAGGCAGGAGAATGGCCGAAACCCAGGAGGCGGAGCTTGCAGTGAGCTGAGATCCGGCCACTGCACTCCAGTCCGGGCGACAGAGCGAGACTCCGCCTGGACTTCATATTAATGAGATGTCTTTGACAACTTATTGTAATACTATGCTTTTCAGTACCTTTAAGAGTTATACTCATTGCAAAATGGGATGTCACATGGGAATTTATAACAGAGTAGACTCCATACTGATTATTAAGAGATAAAGGTAATATTCAAGGAAATAAGCCATTTTGTAGATAAAGTATCAGTGAATAGTTTCTACTACCACCTAGACATCTCTTAGACAACCAAGAAAAAAATGTAAATAAGAATCAAAAAAAAAACTTATAGAGCAACAGATTGTGATTCCTGGAGATTTGGACATATGTGAATATAATTTTAAAAGCGTATCATTTACGCTTTTAACATAGTGGTCAAGTATAACTTGGAAATGGATATTCTGACCTAACTATGGAATGGCTAAAGGTAAGATCACTAATGGAAGTTAGTTCTATGATTTATCAATATGCACATATATTTAGAATAAACAGCAAATAACTAAGAACCAAGCAGTAGAGGACAGTTTAAGACAGTTATTTTATTGCAATACATCTTCCTTTGGTTGGAAAAGCTAAAAAAATTCTTTCCAAGGGTAGCATTTACTTGTAGAGTTCAGTGTTTTAATTACCCAAAATAAATGTTTCAAATGAAAATGTAGTCATCCAAGACCAGACCTCACCTTTTGGAAAAATTCCAATTCAATTAGGAATATGGATGCTTCCAGGTAAAATTGAGTGAGCTCACATTAATAGAAAATGTATTCCCACGCATAGAATTAGACGCCAGCAAAAGGTACACATTCTCTGCAGTGGGAGGCTTGTACACATTGGCCTAATGATAATGATACTGAAAGGATGATTTATCAACCGTTAACATAAAGACTGGGTAGTCTCCACTTAAATGAAGAAAAAGTCCCACCACCTGAACAACCCCAGTGTGATTTTTAAATGTTAAGATTTTCAAATTAAACAAAATAGAGAGGGTCTCTTTTCTCAGTACTCTCTATTTTTGCCTGATAACTCAAAAATTTTATCAGTGTGAAATCTTTATACCAAATAATGGGTTATTTTACTTATTTTTATTTTATTTTATTTTATTTTATTTTTTTGAGACAGAGTCTCGCTCTGTCACCGAAGCTGGAGTGCACTGGCCAGATCTCAGCTCACTGCAAGCTCTGCCTCCTGGGTTCATGCCATTCTCCTGCCTCAGCCTCCCGAGTAGCTGGGACTACAGGCGCCCGCCACCTCGCCCGGCTAGTTTTTTGTATTTTTTAGTAGAGACGGGGTTTCACCGTGTTAGCCAGGATGGTCTCGATCTCCTAACCTTGTGATCCACCCGCCTCGGCCTCCGAAAGTGCTGGGATTACAGGCTTGAGCCACCGCGCCCGGCGGGTTATTTTACTTATAAAAAACATACTTAAGATTAGCAATTATTCCTAAGTGCTGTCATTTTGTTCTAACAACCTGTGCTACGTACTTTTGGAAATTCTGGCATTAAAATATCCACTCAGTCTGCTTTCAAATACAAATAAAAAGGTCAGGCACAGTGGCTCACTCCTGTAATCCCAGCACTTTGGGAGGCCTAGGAGGGAGGATCACTTGAGGCCAGGAGTTTAAGATCAGCCTGGCCAACATGGTGAAACTCTGTCTCTACTAAAAAGAAAAAAAAAAAAAAAGCCGGGCATGGTGGTTGGCGCCTGTAATCCCAGTTACTCAGGAGGCTGTGAGGCAGGAGAACCCAGGAGGCAGAGGTTGCAGTGAGCTGAGATCACACCACTGCACTCCAGCCTGGGTGACAGAGCAAGACTCTGTCTCGACAACAACAACAAAAGAAAAAAAAAATGTAACTTATTAACTACTGCATAGACAAGGGCATTGTTGATCCAAAGCTAGTTTGAAAATCTAAGAAATGTCCAGGATATAGGTTATTCCAAACACTATCTGACAGATTGGATAGACAGTGTCAATTGAAAATATGTATTATATAATCAAATTCTTTAATATCTTCTGATTGTGATTTTCAGTTTTTAAAAGAGAGCAATGTTTAATTTACAAATTTTGTTGAGGTGTTTTTCAGGCTTTCATGGTCTATTACTCATGACTTAATGACGGAAATGCCAAAATGTAAAAATAAGAAAACAGTTACGTAGATTGTTTAAGTAAATTGTTCAGTAAATTCAAGAAATTGATCTCTAATTCATATTCAATATTGCACAGTAGGATGATATAAAATAAATGAAGAACTATGAATCTAAATAACTAGTAGAAATCATATAGAATTTTTTTAAAAGAATAATTTTAGAATTGGCAAGAAAAGTTAAAAGACTCACCTTTCCGACGTATTCTGATTCTGAGAGCTGTCTCTCTTCTGTGGAGTCTGGACCTTGAGATAAGCTGGGGCTGAAGGCCATGAGGTCCGTCTTGGGCGGGTCCTCCCCAGAGCACACCCTCTGCCGCCTCTGCTGCGAGTAAGACCAGCTCCCCACGGCGCTGGAGCACACCAGCGTGGGCTTTCCGGGCACGCGAGCACCCTCAGTGGGCGGCACCGAGCACCGCAGCGCCGTGTACAGCAGCACCGTGAGCACCAACAGGCTGGATACCGCGCAGATGGCGATGATCAGGTACACGTTGACATCCACCAGCGTAGCCTCTGAGCCCGCGGCGCCCACCCACGCCCGCGACGAGGCTTTGGGTGCCTGGCCACTTTCCACCAACGATACCAGCACGGTGGCTGTGGCTGTCAACGTCGGCTCTCCGTGGTCCTTCACCATCACGAGTAGGCGGTGGCGAGGCGAGTCAGTCTCGTCGAGGGCACGTGTCGTGCTGATCTCGCCCGTGTACAGCCCCACGCGGAACGGGATGCGAGCGCTGCCAGTACCCAGCTGTAGCTCGTACGAAAGCCAGGCGTTGTAGCCTGAGTCTGCGTCCACTGCACGCACCTTCGCCACCACGTACCCTGCACCCACCGACCACGGCACCAGCTCACTCACCGCGCCGGCAGCGGTGCCAGCCCTAGGAGCCAACAGTGCCGGCGCGTTATCGTTCTCGTCGAGCACGAACACCTGTAGAGTCACGTTGCTGCTCAGAGACGGCACGCCCGCATCCCGCGCGCTCACCTGGAACTGCAGCAGCTCCAGTTCCTCATGGTCCAGCGGCTGCAGCGCGTACACCTTGCCGCTCTCAGCGTGCACCGACACGTAGCTCGACAGCGCGCGCTCGCCCACCCGCCGCTCCACCAGCGAGTAGGACACCAGCGCGTTCTCCTGCGCGTCCGCATCCCACGCTGACACTGTGAAGATGTGGCAGCCCGGAGGGTTGTTCTCCTTCACGAACACTGTGTACTCGGACTGTGCGAACGTCGGCGCGTTGTCGTTCATGTCGGCCACCTGGACAGACACGCTGGCGGTGGCCCACAGTGAAGGCGAGCCCCCATCCCGTGCGGTCACCACCAGTTCATAGGCTGACACGCTCTCGCGGTCCAGGGAATTGTCCAGCACCAACGAGTAGTAATTCTTGAAGGTGGGCACCAGCTTGAAGGGGACGTGGGGCGTCAGGGAGCAGGTGACATGTCCATTAGTACCAGAGTCGCGATCCGACACCGTGATGAGAGCAATGACCGTGCCCAGGGAAGCATTCTCTGAGATGGGAAGTGAGAGAGACGTTATTGAGACTTCCGGTGTGTTATCATTGATGTCCACAAGTTTTAATGAAATTTTACAATGTCCTGACATTGAAGGGGTTCCTTTGTCAGTTGCAGTGACCTGAATCTCGTAGGATTTTGCTTCTTCATAATCTAATTTTCCCTTAGTTCTGATTTCCCCTGAGCTGGGATCTATGGTAAACTTAGTTTGTATAGTGGAGAACACATCACTACCGAGTGAATACACAATCTCGCTGTTTGATCCTTCATCTGCATCAGAAGCGTTTAATTTAACCACTAAGGTCCCATTTGCAGTATTCTCTAACAATTTTACTTTGTAAACTGATTGGGCAAAAGTTGGTTCATTGTCATTTACATCTAATACCTTAATAAGTATTTGAACGGTGCCCGTGAGCTCAGGTTTGCCTCCATCAGTAGCCACCAGTAACAAATTAACCTCAGCAGTTTCCTCTCTGTCCAGCGATTTCCCCAGCACGAGAGACAAAGTTTCGCTTAGTTCATCATTTGTCTGTATATCTAGGAAGAAAAACTCACTGGAGCTGAGCTTGTAGGAGAGAAGAGCATTTACTCCTATATCTGCATCAGATGCTCCCTCTAGAGGAAACCGAGAATTAAGCAGCCTCGATTCGGGAAACCGGATAGTCTTTACTGTCATTGGAAATATTGGCGGGTTGTCGTTAATGTCCTTCACTTCCACGTCCACATGGAAAACCTGCAGCGGCCTGTCCACGATCACCTCCAGGTGGATGCTACAATCCGCGCTCCGTCCACACAACTCCTCGCGGTCGATCCGAGAATTCACAAACAAAATGCCATTCTGCAGATTTACCTCCAGAAGGTCCCCGTGTGTTTTGGACGCCACCCGGAACAGGCGCGGCACCAGCTCCGCCAGCTCCAACCCCAGGTCCTGCGCGATGCGGCCCACGAATGTGCCGTGTTTGGCCTCCTCAGAGACGGAGTAGCGGAGCTGGCGGCTCCCCACCTCCCAGGCTGCGAGGAGCAGAAGCGAGAGCAGCCATGTCCAGCCCTCTCGGCCCCGTCTGATATAAGACGCCATTACCAATCCGCAACGATTGGATCAAATTAGAGGAACATATTTTGCAAAAAATTTAAATATTCTAGTCCCTGTTAAAGTCCTGCTTCTTCTCTTATTCCTCCGCTTCTCTGAAGTAACAAAGGGGCTCTGGGTATTTTTCTTCCTAGAGAACACTCTATGGTGGACAGCGACATCATGTGGCTAAAACGAAGGCTCTGTTGTTTATTCTGTAGACTTAAAACTAGTCAATTTTCTGGTTTAAGTTTACTCATAGCTTTCATCTTGGAAAAAATACCTATTTTAAGCCCTAAAATATATTACCTTTTTACCCTTTTTTGCTCTGGTAAAAAAAAAAACATAAAAATTAAAAACTACCATATTAACTATGATTAAGTGTACATTTCAGTAATATTTAGTATATTCACGTTGTTACGAAATTTTCATCTTGGAAAACAGAAACTCTATACCCATCAGACAACAACTCCCCTTTTCACTCTCACTCCAGTCTCTGGTAACCACAGTTCTATTTTCTATTTCTATGAATTTCATTACTTTAGGTATTTCATATAAGTGGACTCATACAGTATTTGTCTTTTTGTGACTGGCCTATTTCACTTAGAACAATGTCCTCAAGGTTCATCCATGTTTTAGCATGTGACAAGATTTATTTCCTTTTTAAGGCTGAATACTAGTCCAACGTATGTATACACCACATTTTGTTTATTCATTCAAACATCCGTGGACGGTTTCTCAAGGTTCATCCATGTTGTAGCATGTGACAGGATTTCTTTCCTTTTTAAGGCTGAATAATAGTCCAACATATGTTTACACCACGTTTTGTTTATTCATTCAAGTATCCGTGGACATTTGAGTTGCTTCCATCTCTTGACTGCTGTGAACAGTGCTGCCATGAACATGGGTGTGAAAATATTTCCTTGAGACCCTGCTTTCAATTCTTTTGGATATTTAGCATTTTTCAGTTTCTTCAAATGAAGAATACAGTAATCCAAGGTATTTTAGTCCATTGAAAATATATGTGTATATATACTGTTGTTTTGTGATTTAATTTCGATTTTTGAATTGTTCGCAGATTTTTGAAATTAATAATTTATTTGTTTCTCATTTGGATAATGTATTATTAATTTAGAATATTTCCTTTTCCTTTACATTTAGACTTTTATGCAAGAACAGTACAAGTGATCTCTTTTTTAGTGTTAATTACTTGAGAATATCTTGTTAATTTTTAGCTGATCCCTTCACATTAAAAAAAATGAAAATAGAATAAAGATAAGATGAGGATGAAATAAAATGAATCAAGGAGTGGGATATCATACAAAATGCATAATAAAGGGTCACTTTCAGTTACTCTAATCATGTCACAAATTTTGTTTTCAGCTTTCTAGAGCAAAGAGAAAAGTAAGATTAATTGCAAAATTTGCAATGTCCATAAGAGAAAAGCAAAGCTCTTGTTAAGAAAAGCTGGCTTTTTTTCCAATAACAATTTTTTCCCTGTGTACAGTATCTTAAGATACTCATTTGTACCATCTATGGAAGTGTGTATTTATATTAATCATACTCTAACAATGAATCCCAAGTTAACTGATTTAAGCACAAATAAACCAGAGAATCCTTTACTGACTTGTACATGGAAGTGGGTGATTAATTACTGGTTTCAGGCAGAACTGGGTCTACACCCTTCCATAATTCCATAAGGAAAATAATCTCCACATTTATAATTCCTTTTCCCCTGCTGACCATCTTCGCAGGTAGACTTTTCCCAGTGTGCTGGCAAAATGTCCAAAGTAGCTTTCTAGACTAAAAATTACTAGTTTATTGACTCTTACCAGAAAGTGCCCTTTTCTAACAGTCCAGCAAAAATCCTGGATATTACTTCCCACAGCCCAGTTTGTATGATGTAAATTTCCTTTAGTCAGTAATTGTGATTTTTCTCACATTGGCTAGACATAGGTCCATTTGTTCATTCTTGAAGCCAGGAAATGAAATCAGCTCCACCTAAATTATGTGAAATGAAAAGTGGGAGGTTGGTTCTTATGTGAACTGAAAAGTGGAGGTCATGGCATGTACTCAATTTCTCCTGGAGCTTAAACAGATGGCAGATAGCTACACAACTGGTCATTACAGCATTATGTAGTTGCAAAGCAACTGCATATGTGTGACACCCAGTGATTATTGCTTAATCTATGGCCAACATTGACCACTGTTGACACATAGAAGGAATTATACCTAGAATCCAGATGCCAGCTTCAGGAAACATGACTTGCTTGAGACAATTTCTGCAATCATATAAGGTAATTATACTGGATTTTCAGAATGACATATGTGGGGGTGTAAGAGGCATTTTGTGCTGTTATTTAGGATTTCTGAGAACATAGAATATTTCCCCCTTCCCTCGGAGATAGAATACTGTTGCCACATATGCAAGTATATTTCCCCCACAATGAGGAAAAGAGACTAAGAAGCCATGCTCAGCAAATCATCCTTCCTCTCACTGCACTTGATATCTCTTGGTACCTGTTTTGGGTCAAAGATACCCCAAAAGATATCACTTTTCTGAGGTTCAAATAAGTGACTTTATTTGGAATAAAGGTCTTTGCAGTTGTAACAAAGATGAGGATCTTGATATGAGATCATCCTAGATTAAAGAAGGCCATAAATCCAATGATGGTTGCCCCTTATAAAAGACAGAAAAAGAGAAGGCATATAGTAACACAGGAAAGAAGGAATCGTGAAGACAGAGGCAGGAACTGGAGGTATGCTGCCACAAGCCAAGCAATGCCAAGAGCCACCAGAAGCTGGAAGATGCAAGAAAAAATTTTCTCCTAAAGTCTTCAGAAGTTATGTGGCCCAGGCAACACCTTGATTTTGGACTTCTAGCCTTTGTAAGAAAGAAGAAATTTATTCTCACAGAGACTCTGTAAGAGAATAAATTTCTGCTATTTCAAGCCACCAAGTCTGTGGTAATCTGTTGCATCAGCCCAAGGAAACTAACATAGTACCCATTGCTAAAATTATACCCTTTGCACCTATCTACGCAACTGTATGTCCCTTAACGTTTACATGTCCAAGCACTCATTCTTGCAAAACCTTCAACCTAGTCTTTCACAAAACTACTAGAAGACCCTAGAAGAAAAAAATGACAAAGGGAATGGATCCTAAGCAAGAAAAAAGAAGGAATATCTATGACATTTTAAATTTCAGCTTATTATTTTTCTTCTGCTACCTTTTATATTTAAGAAAAAGTAATCAAAACACAGTAGATTTTTTCCATGGAATTCAAGTTATCTAATCTGCTTAATGGTCAGATGTCTTAGTAAAAAGTGTCAACAATAATGTTCTCCTACAGTTGTATTTCCTGTTGTAAAAAAAAAAATGCCCTCCTCTTAAAATTTGTTCTGTTCATATTAGCTTAATGGCAGTGGGACCCCAATACATATGCTGTTGTGAGTTAACATTCAGTTTTTGCTCTAAAGTAAACATAATTTTATTTCTTGCTCCTA
Source organism: Colobus angolensis palliatus (assembly GCF_000951035.1). Taxonomy (NCBI): domain Eukaryota; kingdom Metazoa; phylum Chordata; class Mammalia; order Primates; family Cercopithecidae; genus Colobus; species Colobus angolensis. Next base: position 335,983 of record NW_012114966.1, on the reverse strand, counting down.
CAGAGTCCTTTGTAGTTTTGGGGGACTTCCTATGACAGCTTTTCTCCACATGTTGGCTCAGAATCCTGGATTGCTTTGACTTTATGGCATCTCAGTATCAACCAGTGCTTATGTAATTGCTGTAACAGGAAAAGACAGCAGAAGAGTCTTTCACTGGCAGTTACATAATTCTGCTTGGAAGTGACACACCATTCACATTTCATTGGCCAAAGGAAATCACGCAATCGTGCTACTTCAAAACAACAAAAAAATGAAATCCTCCAGCATTCTCAGAGGAATATTGGTAGTGGCTACCAACACAAACCATTTCTCATTTTCATCTATTTGCATCCTTCACTGACCACAAGCCTCTAAGGTCCCTCAAATGATACCTTACTAGTTTGTGGAAGAAATCTCATGAAGAAAGAAAAGCCTATCGAAAGTTGTGTTAACTATATGAAGATTTGGAATGGAGGAAGAACTTTAACTACCAATGGGAAATCCATTCATATTTACATTAAAATAAATACCAAGTGACAATAACACTCCACAATCATCTTTTCCTCCATTCTAGAATTACCTTTTCATAAAATTACTTTTCAAATTTTGTACTCCTACACCCATTTATTTTGGTTTAATAGTAATTCACTATTATTTGTGATTCACTTTCAAGTTAATAACCTCAACTAACCTAGAAAACTAAATAAAGAAATATTGAATGTATCTAAAGGCAATTCTAAGCCTGGACATTAATATTGTTAGCAAATGAAGCTCTGGGGACATAGTAATGTGAATTGGAAAGAGAAATTATTTTGTGATTTTCTGATCTATTTTTTCCAATTTTATAATCCTACAAAGTTTGTCTCATATTTTGAGGAACTGGGACATTTTCTTGGCAACATGATCCTAAGATTTTTTTTTTTCTGATTCTTGCCAAAAGGCTGAGTATGATATTAAAAGTATATTAAAAGTTACAGAACATGCTTACAGCCTATTTTTTTACAATACTCTAAGCAACAACTCTGTATCAACTCAAATCTCTAGAAACTTAACTAGCAAATTATATTAATTTCTCATAGAATGTCTTCACAATGGGACATTCACGTATGTTTGAATGTTTGACAAACAAAAATACATTCATTTAATATTTAAGTAACTTCAGAAGTAAACATAGGAAATAAAATTTAACATTACGCCCTTGACTGAATGACTAGCAAACGCAATGATGTCTACATCAAGGATATTTCCGTGGGTTTTGCAAAACTGCTATAAAACATGATGCCCAGTATATTGCTCAACCTTTACACAATCATCAGTAATCAAACCTTCCTTGATTTTGTAGCAGAAAGAGGCTATTTTTTCTCTCTTAAAGAAATGGTATAGAGAATTTCCTTTTATTGTTATTTTTTATACTCCTATATTGACTTACAGGACGGTAAGCATTGGGATTTGCACTCAGCCTAGGCTTGATTTTTGAAATAATGACTCCCATCTTTCTCTTAATCTTCTACTTTGGCCTTAAGCAGATTTTTTAATAATTTGCTTTTGCAAATTTCTTCCACTGTAAGCTACCTTAAACATTTTAGGAAAGGTAAAGAACCATATGACAGCAAGCAAGTTTTGGATATCCTCAGGAAATTTGAAGAAAACTTAGTAATAATACTGAACTTAGTTTTTCCGAGCCTCAGCACCTTTATCCACAAAATGTGACTAAAGTCTTCATAAAATCGTAGGAAGGATCGAATGAGCTAAAAAGTAAAGGGTTTTAGAACATTTGTGAGTGAATGGGAGGAATGGGAGGTGCTTAATAAGTGTTTCCTAACTGGATCCCCGAAATAGCAAATACACGCAATATTAAGCCTTCTAGACCCAGGGGAACTCAAGGCTAATGGCATCAGGAAATTGTTCACAATGACAATGAAGTCGTGGCTGTATGTTTTCATAAAGAAATTAAACAAATAGCCCAATAAATGGCGTTTTTGTTTGGTTGGTTGGTTGGTCGGTTTTGGTTTGTTTTTGTTTTTGTTTTGACGGAGTCTCACTCTGTCGCCCAGGTTAGAGTGCAATGGTGCGATCCTGGTTCACTACAACCTCCACCTCCCAGGTTCAAGCGATTCTCCTGCCTCAGCCTCCCCAGAAGCTGGGATTACAGGCGCCCCCCACCATGCCTGGCCAATCTTTTTGTATTTTTAGTTGAGACAGGGTTTCACCATGTTGTCCAGGCTGGTCTCAAACTCCTGACCTCAGATGATCTATCCGGCCTCCCAAAGTTTTGGGATTACAGGCATGAGCCACTGCCCCTGGCCAATTAATGTATTTTAAATTACATTTGCTTAAAACTATTCAGTTTATTGTTCACTTTGAAACTTACCCACGTAAAGGAAAGGCAGATGATTTCTGTAACTTTGTCTAGAATTGTTTGTCCGGGGCTTGACATTTTACAAGAAAAGATAACATAATGAGTTACCCTGAATATATCACTGTTATTTTACTACTTTGAGATCTGGTGTTACATATGATCAACGTTACCTTATATTGTACCTTGTATTGTAGCTTTTTTTAACCTGTCGGAAATAACCGGAGCTGCAGGGTACAGTTGAGCTGCTGATCACCATCCTCGACGTTAATGATAATGCCCCACTGTTTGACCAGGCCGTATTTCTTGATTTAAATAATCAAGAAATATGACAATTTGTCCCTACATTTTTCTTTGCTTTCTAGTTCCATTCGAGACAAAATTGACATTAATAGGATATCTACATTCAATTGTACGATTTATTTCAACGTTAGCGAACACCTTGAAGACATGTTTTAAAGTGATATTTGAAAAGATGATTAGACAAGTTAAATGTGAAAACTATTTAAAGCCAAAACTCGAAAGTTGGACTTACATTACCAGAAAGCTCCAAGTTTGCTTCTGGTTGTTCATTTCTTTCTGACGGGTTAAGACTTGGAGGTAGGCCTGGGCTGAAGGCCATGAGGTCGGTTTTGGGTGGGCCCTCGCTAGAGCACACCTTCTGCCGCCTCTGCTGTGAGTTCGACCAGCTCCCCACCGCGCTGGAGCACACCAGAGTGGGCTTGCCCGGCGCACAGGCACCCTCGGTGGGCGGCGCTGAGCACCGCAGCGCCGTGTACAGTAGCAGTGTGAGCACCAGCAGGCTGGACACCGCACAGATGGCGATGATCAGGTACACGTTAACATCCACCAGCGCCGCCTCTGGGCCCGTGACACCCACCGACGCCCGCGAAGAGGCCTTTGGCGCCTGGCCACTCTCCACCAGAGTCACAAGCACAGTGGCCGTGGCTGTCAGCGCCGGCTCACCGTGGTCCTTCACCAGCACCAGAAGGCGGTAGCGCGACAAGTCAGCCTCGTCCAGAACACGAGTAGTGCTGATCTCGCCCGTGTATAGCCCCACGCGGAACGGCATGCGCGCGCCGCCTGCCGCCGGCTGTAGTTCATAGGACAGCCAAGCATTGTAGCCGGAGTCGGCGTCCACTGCACGCACCTTCGCCACCACATGACCCGCGCCCACCAATCGCGGCACCAGCTCACTGACTGCACCGCTAGTGCCACCCACTCGAGGCGCCAGCAGCGCCGGCGCGTTGTCATTCTCGTCCAGCACGAACACCTGCAGCGTCACGTTGCTGCCCAGAGGCGGCACGCCCGCGTCGCACGCGCTCACCTGGAACTGCAGCAGCTCCAGCTCCTCGTGGTCCAGCGGCTGCAGCGCGTACACCTTGCCGCTCTCCGCGTGCACCGACACGTAGCTCGACAGCGCGCGCTCGCCCACCCGCCGCTCCACCAGCGAGTAGGACACCAGCGCGTTCTCCTGCGCGTCCGCGTCCCGCGCAGACACCGTGAAGATGTGGCAGCCCGGAGGGTTGTTCTCCTTCACGAACACTGTGTACTCGGGCTGCGCGAACGCTGGCGCGTTGTCGTTCACGTCGGCCACCTCCACGGACACGCTTGCTGTGGCCCACAGCGAAGGCGAACCCCCGTCCCGCGCGGTCACCACCAGCTCAAAGACCGACAGGCTCTCGCGATCCAAGGCGCTGTCCAGCACTAACGAGTAGTAATTCTTGAAGGTGGACACCAGCTTGAAGGGGACATGGGGCATTAGGGAGCAAGTCACCTGCCCGTTGGCACCTGAGTCACGGTCAGACACGGTGATGAGGGCGATGACGGTGCTGAGTGGAGCGTCCTCTCTGATAGGCAAATACAACGAAGTGACCGCCAGTTCCGGAGCATTATCATTTACATCCAGCACTTTCACCAAAACCTTGCAGTGATTTGACATCGGAGGACTTCCTTTATCAACTGCCTTTACTTGAATTTCGTAGGATTTTGTTTCTTCATAATCCAGTTTATCAATTAACCTGATTTCTCCTGAGCTGGAATCAACTTTGAATTTTTCTTGAATGTCACGAGAAATAGCACTGTCAAAGGAAAAGACAACTTCACCATTTACACCTTCGTCAGCGTCGGAGGCATTTAATGTGGTCACTAATGTTCCATTTGCTGTAGTTTCTAATAAGTGGACTCTGTATACGGCCTGATCAAACAGTGGGGCGTTATCATTAACGTCGAGGACAGTGATCAGCAGCTCAACTGTACCTTGCAGCTCCGGTTTACCCCCGTCAGTGGCTGTCAGTAATAAGCGAAGTTCTGGTGTTTCTTCTCTATCCAAAGATTTTCTCAATTCAAGCCAAAGAGATTTACTCAATTCATCACTTGCCTGTACATCCAAAGAGAAATAATCACTCGGGCTGAGGGTGTACGCTAGAAGAGCGTTAACACCAATGTCTGCATCAGCAGCTCCTTCTATCGGAAAACGCGAATCCAGGAGTCTAGATTCAGGAATAAATATTATTTGTTCTCTGCCTCTGAAGACGGGTGGATTGTCGTTAATATCTTTCACCTTCACCTCCACATGGAAAACCTGCAGCGGCCTGTCCACGATCACCTCCAGGTGGATGCTGCACTCCGCGCTCCGCCCGCACAGCTCCTCGCGATCGATCCGAGAATTCACAAACAAAATGCCATTCTGCAGATTTACCTCCAGAAGGTCCCCGTGTGTTTTGGACGCCACCCGGAACAGGCGCGGCACCAGCTCCGCCAGCTCCAGCCCCAGGTCCTGAGCAATGCGGCCAACAAAGGTGCCGTGTTTGGCTTCCTCCGGGATCGAGTAGTGGAGCTGGCCGCTCCCCACCTCCCAGGTTGCGAGGAGCAGAAGCGAAAGAAGCAGATCCTGGGCTCCCAGGCCTCCTCTCCTAGAAAACACCATTGCAAAAGGACTACACCTTTTTTATGCTCTCCCCTTACTTCAAAATCATGCTATTTTTATCTAATACTTCCAATCATTTATCTCTTTACCGTTTCTGTCTTCTTTCAGGCGGTGACAAAATGGAGCTTCCTCCTTTACTTTTAGTGATCAGTAGCTCCTTTTGACAAGACTTTGTGGTGTACAGCGACATCATGTGGCCAATGTAAATTTTAGATCCATTCATTGATTTTCAAAATGCAATCTCTATATCCGTCTGCAATTTATTCAATGCAATCATTTTCAATTTTATGTCCTTTGAAGACCCAGGACATTTCAAATCTCATTGGAGAGTGTGTAATCCAGTATTTTCCTTTGGTAATGATTACAAACATACTACAATTGAATTAGAAACTTTAAGATATACTTAACCTCTCCTTACATCATTTTATTTAAAACAGTTTATCAGCTCATATATTTTTATTATTAAATATTTGCAACTGAATGTCAAAGTTTTAAAATAAGGTACTTTGACTGATATGATTTACCTTATTCTAGCATAGCTTGGGTGTTTATTTTTTAAATGATATTATGCACACACACATACATATGCACATGTATATATAGTTATCAGGTACTTACAGATGACATTTTGGAATATTTCTGAACACATGTAAAATTCCTTTAATGTGGTATGAACAACTTCATCATTTTCTGATACTTTAACTGTTAGAATAAAGATATTTGTGACATTTTCCTTTGTTGCTTGTTATATAAATAATGACCTACATGTTGAACTTATAACTCTAACTTCCAGAAGTCAGTACTCCTAACTGAATCAGTGTCCACTAGATCTTTTATTCCTATGTTAAATTTTCAGCCATGCTTTTTTCTTATCAAGACCAAACATTGTCATATTACAACAAAAATCATATGGATATTGAATCGCAATATCAGAGACACATACTGAGAGTCTTAATATAGTCCATAGTCAAAAGAAAAATGTAAATCTAATGCAAAGATAGATTTAAAAATAATTTGAGAATAACCTACTTATTAATAAACCTCTCTTTCAATTTCAGTCCAATTCATAGTCAGAATCCCATAGCTATATCTTAGTTTGACTAAGAAATGTGATCAGAATAAGCTATCACTAGTTATTTTTTTAAAGGAAGAGCCATAATGTTTATATTTTAAGTACTAAGATAGTTAAGGATATTAATGTGAATAAGGATTATTTAATCCAGTATGTCTTCATAATCAGAAAGCCTAAATCCTTGTTTACTTGATAATTAAGATATAGATAAAACATGGAGCTATTTTATTTTTAACAAGTAGTTTATATATTTTAACAGTTCAGTGTAGTAATTACTTTATTACAAAAGATGGAGCAATATAAAATACATGAATATTCTCTTAGTCCAAAAGTGAAGCAAACTTTGAACTTGGAAACATTCTAAAGGTTAGTAGATTTAGAGAATATTGTCAACATTTGGAAATGCAAAATATTTAATGAGTTATACATTTTGAAGAATGACACAGTGGTGAACTCTCTGGGTTTTTGCCTTATCTATTCCAGACTTGGACCTGAAGAAGCCAACAGCCAGAAACATTATTAGGTACTGATGCAAAAAGCTCAAAAAAAAAAAAAAGCATGCTCTTTCTAGACAAAGGACCAAGAAATAGGCAGCCTAGCAAGACAAAAAGCTCCTAGATAATCATTTACTCCAGATAATCACCACAGAAAAACACTGTGGCCCCACACCAGCAAAAGTTGACTGGGGAATCTAGATTTACACTCTTGCAAAGCTGTTAATGAGGAAACCCAATACTTCTGGTGGTATCAGATCAGGCCAAAAAATGAAACTGAGACTTTCATTCCCCCAACTGCTAACATGCTCCACAGCTGTGGTATCAGAGGAGACCATGTGGGCAGCCTGGACTAGTCCCCCTACGCAGAAAATAACACGCTGCCACCTCCGGCTCTCTGCTGGGGTGGTGCATTAGTCCATTTTGCGTTGCTATAAAGGAATACCTGAGGCTGGGTAATCTATACAGAAAAGAGGTTTATTTGGCTCATGGTTCTCCAGGCTATGTAAGAAGCATAGTGCCAGCATCTGCTTTTGGTGAGAGCCTCAGGAAGCTTCCAATCACAACTGAAAACAAAGAGGGAGCCAGCATATCACATGGTAAGAGAGAAAGAAAGCAAGAGAGAGAGGGAGGAGGTGCCACACTCTTAAAAGAAAATCTCATGTGAACTTATAAAGTGGTAACTCACTTATTACCAAGCACCAAGCCATTCATAAGGAATCTGCCCCCATGACACAAACACCCACAACTAGATCCACCTCCAACACTGGGGATCACATTTCCACAAGAGATTCAGAGGAGCCAAATATCCAAACCGTATCATTCCACCTCAGCCCTCCAAATCTCATGTCCTTCTCACGTTGCATAATCCAATCATTCCTTACCAATAGTTCTCCCAAAATCTTAACTTGTTCCAGCATCAACTCAATCAAAACTCCCAAGTCCCATCTGAGACTCAAAGCAAGTTCCTTCTACCTATGAGCCTGTAAGATTAAAAAAAAGAGATACAATGGTAGTACAGGCATTGCATTGGGTAAACATTCCCATTCCAAAAGGGAGAAAACAGATAAAAGAAAGGAACAGGTCCCACACAAGACTGAAACCACACAGGGCAGACATTAAATCTTAAAGCTCCAAAATAATTATTGACTCCATGTCCTGTACCCAAGGCACACTGGTGCACAGAGCAGACTCCTAAGGCCTTGAGCAGCCCCACCTCCATGGCTTTGTAGGGTGCAACTCCCATGGTTGATATCATGGCTTGGAACTGAATGCCTGAAGCTTCTCCAGGCTCAGGGTGCAAGCTGCTGGTGGCATTCTTAGATTATTCTCGGATCTAGAGGATGGTGACCCCCTTCCCACAGCTCCACTAGAAAATAAGCTGGTGAAAACTCGGTGGGAGAGCTCCAGCTCCACATTTCTCCTGGGAATTGCCAAAGCAGTCAGGATCCTGGGAGCAGTGTCCCAAGGCCTCACATGCCAGCAGGGCCTTGGGCCTGGTCCTCAAAATCATTCTTTCCTC